>NW_009610162.1:0-13975 GCF_000690535.1 Cariama cristata
CTCAGGTCCTTTTTGACCAGGCAGCTTTCCAGCCACTCTTCTCCGAGCCTGCAGCGTTGCGTGGGGTTGTTGTGGCCCAAGTGCAGAACCCAAGTCTTGACCTTGTTGAACCTCATACAATTGGCCTTGACCGATTGATCCAGCCTGTCCAGATCCCTCTGTAGAGCCTTCCTACCCTCCAGCAGATCAACACTCCCACCCAATTTGGTGTCATCTGCAAACTGACTGAGGGTGCCCTCTATCCCTACATCCAGATCCTCTATAAAGATGTTAAACAGAACCAGCTCCAACACCGAGCCCTGGGGAACACCGCTAGTGACCGGCCACCAACTGGATTTAGCTCCATTGACCACAACTCTCCCCCAGCCATCCAGCCAGTTTGTTTCCCAGCAAATTTTTTTCCCCATCTGTCCAAACCATAAGCAGCCAGTTTCCCTAGGAGAATGCTGTGGGAAAAGGTCTCAAAGGCTTTGCAGAAATCTTGGTAGACAACGTCCACAGCCTTTACCTCATCCACTAAGTGGGTCATCTTGTCATAGAAGGAGATCAGGTCAGTCAAGCATGATCTGCTTTTCATAAACCCATGCTGATTGGGTCTGATCACCTGATTGTCTTGTACGTGCCATGTGATGGCACTCAGAATGATCTGCTCCGTAACCTTCCTCGGCACCGAGGTCACGTGACAGGCCTATAGTTCCCCAGATCCTCCTTCTGGCCCTTCTTGTAGATGGAAGTCACATTTGCTGACCTCCAGTCAACTGGGACTTCCCTGGTTAGCCAGGACTGCTGATAAACCATTGAAAAAGACTTGGTGAGCACTTCTGCCAGCTCCCTCAGTAACCTTGGGTGGATCCCTTACAGCCCCGTAGACTTGTATGTGTCTAAGTGGTGCAGAAGGTCACTAACCATTTCCCCTTGGATTATGTAGGCTTCATTCTGCTCCCTGTCCCTGTCTTCCAGCTCAGGGATCTGGGCACCCAGAAAACAAGTGGTCTTACTATTAAAGACTGAGGCAAAGAAGGAATTAAGTACCTCAGACTTTTCCTCAGCCTTTGTCACTCCCGCATCCAATAAAGGATCGAGATTCTCCTTAGCCCTCCTTTTGTTGCTAATGTAATTATAGAAACATTGCCTTATTCCAAAGAGCATAAACCCTCCTTTTTTTCCTGAGTTCCAGCCAAAGCTCTCTCTTCAGCCAGGCAGGTCCTCACTGGCTGGTCTTTTGGCACATAGGGACATCGACCTCCTGCGCCTTTAAGATTTCCTTCTTGAAGAAGTAACTTGTCATACTGTCAGATCAACTGTAACTTGACCACAAGTCCACTGCAACGCAAAGTATTAATTTGCTTAAGCCATCTTCAGAGCCCGTTTACATGCATCTCGCTTCACTGGAGAAAGGGCATACAGTTCCCTAAAAATAGATGCCTAGTGCTATTCGAGGCCCTTGGGAGTCTAAGATATCCACATGGGGCTGATGGATACCAGAGAGGTCTTACAGCAGACTCATGGTCCTCCAGATGCTGGAATACCCTAGAGCATCTCAGATGACATTAGACACCTATGTTTAAGCAAGTAAATAATGGCCCTTCATCACCATGATCAGCTTGGAGGAAGGGGGAATGACTCTCCATTTAAAAAGGTTGAAAGCTTTCAGGTTGCTCCAACATACACTTATGAGGGTCTAACCATGCCCTCAATCCAACTGCCATCCCAGCCGGAAAGACAAAACAGTAATCACAGTATTTGCTTACTTGCATATTCCACATAATGAAGAAAAACCAGCTAAGACCACATAGGTACAACCAGAATAGGGAAATCCAAGGATTGTATGTGCTTTCGTCTCAGTCTTGAAGAGTTTTTTATGCATTCCTCACTCTGAAAGACAAGTAATTATAAGGAAATGTCAGGCTTCTTTTAAAAAGAAAATAAAGTAATAATCCTCAGAAGTGCAGAAGAAACCTTCAAAAGGCAAAATGGAAATATTTCCAGTATGAGAAGGCAAAGTGAAAGAACCTACATTTATTTTTGTAAAAGTCTGGTGAAGTTTAAGTCGATAATATGCCTGGGATGGGAGGGGGGAAGGCAGAGAGAGGGCTGACTCATGTTTTTTGAATGTTTGGGGTTAGCACCAGTGTGTTTGGCAAATTCTTGTGTGTACTTAATATGTGTGAAGGAAATTATAATTGGTCCATAGATGATTTGTTAACTAAAAATAGGTCTAAAGCTGTAAAAATATTTGTAACATAAAATTTCACCAACTCTTCATCATTCTTTAGTGCTTTTCTCAAAACACATTGCTAACTATGGGGTCTCTAAACACCTCTCCATGGTAATTTATTTGAGAGCTGATGGCAAAGTTGAAGATACATTTCAGCACACTGGGCGAGATCTGCAAAGGCAGTTAAGCCAGATGAGGACCTACCAGGTTAATGGAGCAACTCCTTCTCAATCACAACAATGAATTGCCTCACTAACTTCAATGCCTTTACCCTCCCAGCACCTCTTGTTGGGTTAGAAACTTGCTCTGATCCTGTATTTGTGAGTGAAGGAGCAGCAGCTGAGGTTTGGCTGCCTGACTGCCTGAACAGGCTGTCCTTCGTGGTTGAAAATGTCACCAAAGAAAGGAACTCATCCCAGGATTTGTTAATCACCATATTACCTTTCCAGCCCTAATTTTGCACGTTGTCTCCATATTTTGAACATCTTCCTGCCCGTAAGATTGTCTTGGCCACTTCTTCTTCTGAGACAATAGCAAAAAACCTACTAGGACACCCATTTTCCATGCACCCAAACAGGAATGTTCCCAGGTGTCCTCAGCAAACTTGCCATGAGAAAGAAACCCCAAGTGAGTCACCCCTGTGTGGTCCCACTCATTACATGGCACATCACCTCATTTTCTTGGGTACATGCACTGGAAGTCTCAGACTGAACCTGGAATTGATTGAAAGTCCAGTTGAAGTTGGTGGAAAAAATCCTTTCTTGACCTTCGTGAGCTTTGGCTAGTATCCAGGCTCATGATGTTCACACCTCCTTAATGCAACCTCTGGCACTTGAGTCATGTAAAGCTGGGTCAGGGAAAATGTCAGGTAATGCAGCGTAAGCAGTCACCCCGGAGGAGACAAACTGGTCACCTTTTCCCAGCTCTGCCACGGTTGAGCACAGAGTTTATGAGGTGCTCCTTCACTGAGTGCATCGAAACTGAGCAGTGGTTTTTGCTGTGCCTGTGACCAGAGACCGCAGAACATGAGCTGCCACCAACACGCCACCAACACCTCGCCATTGACCTCAGCCTTGATCGCCTCTCTCTCTTCTCCACAAGCTCTGGCCCCCCCACCCCCGACACCCCCCTCTTCTTCCTCTCCCCAATCCCACGACAGCACCGTGGCCGGCTCCAAAAATCTGTCAGCTGGAGTTCTTACTCCCTGAAATTATAGGCGATGGTTTGTGAAATGGCGGAGGCCTGCTCAGTGTTATCTCCCTGTCACTCCTCATTTGTCCTTTATTAATATGTGGATGAACTTGAACAAATCCCACAAATTCCTCTGCTTTCCTCTTTTTGACTTCCTATCTCATCTCTCTTCTGCTGTTCTGCACCGTTCACCTCTTAACCTACTCCCTTCTCCTCCTTCCAGCCCAAGTCAAATAGCAAGAGTAAAAACAATGTCCTTTCCCCAGGCTGTTAACCGGTCGTATAAGCTTAAACTTTGTTCACCGCATGCAATTAGAAAATGAGAAGGTGTACGTGCACACACAGATGTGCAAATGCATGTGCACGTGTGTGAAAACACAGCCTTCACATCAAGATTTGCATCTTGTTGCAGAAGGAGTGGAGAGCTTGGGAGGAAATCTGTCTGGGAAAGGGAGCAAACTGCAAGATTTCAGTTAATTTAATTTTTAATTTCAATCTCCACCCCAGCTCTCTGCATTCAGCGATGTATTTTTTCCCTTAGGGAACAGAGTTCTGCTGCTCACAGGCACTAGATTGAATTACAGGTCATGTCTCTGCTTGGTGTGAAAACAACAGTTACACCGGTCCGTATGAGCTGACAAGCCAACTTTCACTTATTTGGGTAATTATATGTCTGTTCCCTCCTCCTGTTACCAGGAGCTGCCTAGTATGGTCTGGTTTGAACAGACCTAAGTGACTGGTGTCAAAAAATGGATGCATAATTTGGAGGAGAGAAGTTGGGCTCGAGTTGAACCGAGCTAGTTGCCCTGTGGAGGCCTTATCACAGCAGTATGGGAAGCCAAGTGTCCAGCAGTGTTGGAGTCATTGCTTTCTTGAAATCAGATATCACAGTAGGCAGCAAAGTTTGTCCAATATGGATCCAGTAGATTGTTTCTTATGACCTTCAGGTTACATTTATGCTTGTACTCTATCATGGGGACAAGTTGTGAAGGAACTGCTTGGTTGCATGAAACAGGCTCCTGGAAATGTTTCTTTTCTGTGCCAACTCCTAAACGGCATCCAAGAGTTACTTTCAAGTTTGCTAGTTCATCTGGGCTAATATCTTCAGTGTTAAGAGATGAGCAGCATGAATGACCAAGTCCCAGCATCCAGAGACAGTCCTATAACTCTTTCTTCTGCTGCTAGTGAAAGCCTGAGATATTAGTAAGCAAAGGTAAAGCTTTGTGTAAATGACAGCACCCTTAGTTAAAGCTGTGACTTTTTAATGCTCAGTGCTAATTGAACAGACTTGGAGATACAGGCTTTAGACTGAGAATAAATGGACAGTTTATTAGATTAAAAATGTCAACTGGGGCTTTCTCACATTGGAGTCTAATGTTTGGCCCATTTTTTCAAGCAGCAAGTTCACCGTTAGCTACCCTCTGTGCATTTGACTGACTGACACAAAATAAGATTTTGTCTTTTTCTTTAGGAAAGAAACATCACCCAGCCATCAGCATCAACATCAGCATCACTGGAGGCAGAACTGCAATGGTCTGTGCTCCTTTCTATAATGGCTAGGTAAAGCTCAACGTCTTTTGACATATCCCTGTGATTAGAGCTAAAAAGACAAGTTTCACTGGAGGCGACCAGAGTTGTTGCTCACTTTTCCTGCTGGAGGAGCTTTGCCTTCCAGTCTGACAACCAGATTCACACGGATCTTGGCTACCAGGATTCTCCTGGGTTGTTGGGCTGGTGGTGCAGCCTCATTGACTTTAAAAGAAACATTGCACTTGCTTTCTGGAGATGGTCCCTGGAGGGAGACCCTGATGTCTCTACTTGTAGACCACTGTGAATGAAGGGTTCCCACCCACCTGAGGGTCCTAGGCGACAACCTACTGTCAGCCCTGCTAATGGAATGCAGGAGGCATGCCTTTCTCTGGAAAGAAAACATACAGCAAACACCCTGGATATTTTTTTCTATTTCTTTCCAACCTTGTGAGTGTACAAGTGCTGGATTTGTGCCAGTTCAGGTCACTGCACATGGTACAGCAGAAAAAACAAAACAAAAACCCTAAGGAACTCAGCACAACAGAGCAGTGAAGCTACGGCTTCAGTAGCTGCAGCAGCAGGTGGGCAATGTTAACTGGGCTTGGCCACCTTCATCTGTTTTGAACATTTGCTGGTAGAAGGAGATGATCAGAGGTCATGTCTGTGTTACAAGGGAGCACTCTTTCATTGGGATATTAGTCATTAATTAAGAGCAGGTGTTGATTGTCTAGACAACTATGTGGGCTAACCAGAAAAAAGGTGGATTTTCAGGTGATTATTGGCAAAATGTTGGGAATTAACCACTTAATAAGCCTAATTTTATTTTGTTTCACTTTGCAACGTTTAGCTATGGAATACCACTTTTTTTCTCGGTGAGTGAATGAACAATTTTATAAATCCAGAGCATTTTCTTCAGGATTCACCCTTATTCTCCATCAGGAAATGCAGATCAGACCAGTACCTGGTAGGATTTCGCTCCATTTGAGATTTCATACAGAAACATTACATGTTAGTCTGATCTTGTCTGCCTAGTTGTGAGTTTTTCTAGGAAGGAAATGACTGGCATTGATGGGCTTAGAATGAGGCCAGTGAACCCATGATCCCTTTCCCATACAGAGTTGCACAAAGGTATCGTTAACAGCCACGGGTGATTAAGAGATGAGCAACACCTAATCTTATTCTGTTTGGATAGTGGTTCATATACCTGCTAAATCTTCATCCTCTTGGCGCTATAACACCTTGTAGGTCCTCACATCTCAGCTGTGATGTGTGTCTTTGCATATGCATGAAAATATGGCTATATCTGGATAGGTGCATGCACATATGTACATGTATACCCATATTTTGCCCTATATTATTCTAAGCTAGCCACTGTTCAAAAGGGAGAGAGTACATAGCCTCCTGCTTTGGCTATTATATGCTAATTTCTATATTCCTGCATTTTACTTTGTTGAATCTGTTTGCTCATGGGGTACTTGAAGACAAAGTTGTTTGGAATCTGTAAGATGCACTTTCTAATAGGTTACATTAATGATAGTGCTCTGGATTAATCTCATCTTAATTTCAGTTTCCCCTTAGTGGTATTTGCATGCCGTCTTCATATCCTCCTTAAATGGCTTTATAGGGGACATATAAATCCTTTGGAGTGAAAGGTGGTTCTCAAGCACAGTACTTGGTTCTGGCTTTCTGCAGTCTTGACTCATGCAGAGCTCCTGTCCCATCAAGTGATATCATCCCTGTCCATACATTGAGGAAGGGGGAAATTCAGACCATGGAGTTTGTTCTGCTCAGCCTGTGAGAGATTGTTGTGTTTTTGGCATGAATTGAAGTTCATTGAGTGCATGTGGTAGAGGGTATCAGAAAATCCATTTGATACTCATTGTTGAATTTATAAGGGATTAATAACTCCTCTGGGCAGAAATCAAGTCTTACACCATGTTTGGGAAGGTCTGTCTGAGTCTGAAATTGACTGTTTAATGACCCTGTTTTGGATTTGTGTCTTCTAATCTTAGATGCTTGAAAGACAGATGTCTCAGTCTAGCTGTTCGCAGCAGGCTGCCTTTATACTGTCTCGCTAGAAGACACTTCCCACTGTACAACGCTACATAGAAGCCCTACCAGCAAAGACCAAAAGCTACAATAAAAACATGACTGTGGGAGCAGGGGAGAGCACCAATAACCTGTGACTCTTCACTAGCTCCGAGCTGAGGTCTCCTTGGAAGGAGTTGAGACTTCTGACTCAGGGGTTTTCTCAATGGAAATTGTCATTAGTTTGGGCATCCTGGCAGTCTCAAAGCTCTTGAAACCTTTGAGGTACCAATCTCTGTGAGGTGGGAGAGCAACTTTGAGCTGCATGTCTTGGTACTTGTCCTGGGCTTAGGCTCCACAACTGTAGCAGCTGTAGGAGACAAGATACCAGGCAAAACAGGTATCTGAGCTGGGCAGGTATGTCTGTCTCTTAGTCATTTTACTATTTCTTTTTTCTACTACACGATACGTTAACACCATGTAAGTGTATATCATTTTACCTGCATGTTTAGACATCTCTCAACCACATGGAAGATGCTAAAAAAAAAAAAAAAATGTTTTCTTCATCAGGAATATCAATTATTTCAATTCTTTTAGAATAAATGTGAAGTTTTCTTCTGTAATTAAGGATCACACATGACTTGCATGTGTTTTTTTCCAGAAGGACTTGAGCATATGCTTAACATGCAGCTCATTTTCAGATTCTTTGCTGAACGAAGGCTTTGATCTCAATTATTTTTTTGCTTCCCCCTCATCATTTCTCATCCCTTTTTTTCATCTGCTACTTCTAATCTAAGCTTGCCTTGTATAAATAAATCCTAAATTGACGTCATTTGTCTGTGGTATGGAGCACTGTTTATGTTGAATCAGGTTTGCTGTTTTGTTAGCATGGAAGGCAACCTGAATGGTCCAGGTGCAGAAGCCCAAATCTTAGTGGCTTGAAACGAACATGTGGATTGATCCGGCCAAATTCTTACATTAATTAACTGTACTTCTTAACTGTTCTCCTTTTTTGTCCCAACACCCCCTTTCCTTTGTTAAATGAAAACATTATCTTGATTCATGCAGTATAGATTTGCTTTTGGTCTGACACAGAACTGAGGTGACTTTTGCTTGGCAAAGTAAAGTATTGCAAAGCTTGCTGAAAACAGTGTGTGATCTCTGTGTGATTTTTTCATCTCTTTTGTACCTTGCCCTTGCAGGTGAAATCAACATAGATCTATAAATGAGGTGTGTCTGATTTAAACGACTGACTACTTTATCGGTGACAAATTTGCTGTAACTATTTCCTGAAGATATTTGTTTTCTTTCTCCCACTTATGCTGAGACTTGGGACATTATTTTTCTATTGAAAGGCCATTTAAAAAGTCCACTTCCAGCTGAAACAGCTCTAGTCTTTGCTAAATATACATTTGTTTAAATGAATTCTACAGAAAAAAAATAATAAAAATAACCCCTGAAAAGTACAAGTCCTTGATCAGAACTTGGTTGTTTGGGCTTCATTAACAGCTTTGCCACAAATTTCCTCTGTAACTTGAGCATGTTATGTTACCTCTTTACCTTATTTATGAATTGGCGGAAAACATGAAAAACACTCCCTTTGTCTTATCTCACGACACTGGCCATTCTGCATAGCAGATTTAGTACATACTTTATAATAACTGTCTGCAATGAAGCGTCACTTAAAGGCCCCTTTACAATGCCGGAATAGTGTATACATTTATAGAGATCTATATAAGAATCAAGACTTTAATCTCTTGATGCCTTGATCTGTAATGACCATGATAATACTTCCTTTGTCTCTGAGCTCTTTGATGCAGGGTGGTTTCTAGCTCCATTGCTTTTGGGAGTCCCTTGCTGAGTGAGGACCTTGTTCTTTGTTGGACCTACTACAATATTCACTACTTCCTAAAATGCAGCATATGTCTAAACTCTAACTGGTATTGCAAAACCATGTACTTGCCTGTAAGGTAAGGCTAGAACAACTCCTGGCCCATTCAGTGTCCAAAAATGAATGGATCCCTCTTAGAAACTGGCTATTCAATGTTATATATTATTGAAATAGTTTGGGGTTTTGCCCCTGGCTAATTTTCTGAAAGCTGCTCAAGCCCTGACCTGAGAACAGAACAATAACTTTCCTTTTTGACTTCTCTGTGACACTTATATTTCACAACAGCAACGCACTTGCTTTCAACCTTTTTGCACATGTGGATATATGGAAAATTTCCAAAGTTGGAGCATGCCTTGAGCAGGAAATTTAGCTCTGCTAACTTAGGTCTTTTTTGTGCATGTGAACCAGAAGCAGAAAGTATATTGGACTTTCTACAGAATTTACATGCATGTTCGGGAAAGAGGAAGAAGGGTCCCCAATGGAGAAACGAAGGGTTGGTTCTTAGCAGGTTTCATTACAGACCATCATTACAAATTAAGAATTAAAATACAATAATAAAAATTCTGCACTCATCTCTTGTAAATTAGACTAACAGGGTGGGATTAATCTCTTCCCGCTTTATATGTCCGTAGAGTAGACTGCTTCAGCTGAGAGAGTCTCTTTCAGCTCCAAAATCATACTCCAAGCTTCGTCAGCTCCCCTGCCTTCGCTGAAATCCCTACTCCATCAAACCCCAAGGGTATTCAGATGAAGTGCCCTGGTGCAGATCCATCTCTTTTTCATTTACCAGAGCAGGATGTGAGAGTCCATAAGCAATTCCCACAGAAACCAAGATGCCGGGAAAATCCCTGCTAAAGTATAAGAGAAATGTCAGTGGTGGAGGGAATATAGTAGAGAGCAAATATCTGGCCCAAGGGTGGCCAAATCTGTTCACCAGTATGACGATACTGTTTGAAGGCAGCGAAGTGAGTGGGTGGCTCAGAGAGGATCTGATCTCTTTTGAGGTTCTTGATGCATTCCATGTTTAGTGAGGCTGGTGGGAATGGCTCGGTGCAATGATGGAGCAGTTGGTACCAGCTCCCCTGCATGAATTTTGGACATTCATAGAATTAGGTGAATTAGATTCTGCTCTGATGTACCGTTCCCTGAGATGCTTTTTTTTGCAGTGACCAAGAACCTACCTTCCTCAGAGTGGCTCAGGACTATCAGCCCCAAAGGACCTCAGATGGTTTCTAAATCAGGTTACTTGAACTGTTCACATGGTGTCATGTGAACCTTCAGCTTTTCCGCATCCTCATAACCCAGTCCCTGTTTAACTGTGAGAGGTTGGTTCACCAGACATCTTGCAGTCCTCCTCTGGGGCATTGTGTTTTGAAGATCTGTGCAGGCATCCTAATCTTAGGGTATATCCTAATCCTGATTGGAGATACTTACACAAGGGAAAACAGTGATTCTACAGTAGGGAGAATAGTGACAGGTTCCTTGGAATTAGCTGGGTGTTAATGTTGATAATGACAGTACCGTGGTGCTCCTGAAGAGAATGTGAATTGGCCAATCAAAGATGGAAAAGCCACATGCTTACTTTTAAAACTTTTCCTGTATTTTTCCCCTTCAATTAAATATCTGAATATGAAATAATAATTAAAATATACCAAACAGGGAAAAGAAAAGCAGCTAAGTAGAAATTATATTTTTGCTTCCTGTATTTCTTGCTGCTGAAATTAGGATGCCATTTGGGGAGAAAAGGGAAGGAAGGCAATCACAGAATCGCAGAATCACAGAATGGTTTGGTTGGAAGGGACCTTAAAGCCCATCTCGTTCCAACCCCCTGCCATGGGCAGGGACACCTCCCACCAGACCAGGTTGCTCCAAGCCCCATCCAACCTGACCTTCAACACTTCCAGGGATGGGGCAGCCACAGCTTCGATGAGGAACCTCTAGCCACAGCTTCTCTGGGCAACCTGTGCCAGTGCCTCACCACCCTCAGCGGGAAGAATTTCTTCCTAATCTCTCATCTAAATCTGCCCTCTTCCAGTTCAAAGCCATCGCCCCTTATCCTATCGCTCTATGCCCTTGCCAAAAGTACCTCCCCAGCTTTCTTGTTGGCCCCTTTAGGTACTGGAAGGCTGCTCTAAGGTCTCCCTGGAGACCACAGATAAATTTTTCTATGAGTTTTCATCAACTTATACTAATGTTTTTTGGAGTAGTTGGGACCATGTGACATAGCTGAAAGTTACTGTGATGAGGAAGATGCTAAACATCACTTTGCTATGCTGATGACAGAGATTTGGCTTGTGGACATGGTTAAATCCCAGCAGCCTAATGCAAACCCAACATAATTATATGCTAGAGCATACCTGAAAACTATTTGGCCACAGACAAATTAATATCTCCCTGGCTTAGTGACACAAGGGAAAACAATCCTGTCTACTGCCCAGATTTCTACCTCCTTGTGATTTACCTTCCTCCCTGGGACGTTATCAAGCTAGTTCTAACTCCTCCCAGATTTCTGCTGATGGCAGACCCTTTTCTTCTGGTGCTTAGCAGCTTTTCTGGGGAGCGTCTAGGGCTGTCTGTGTGCTGTAAGCTGATCCAGCTGTCAGGCAGGAGGTTTTATCCTGCCTGAAGAATTTGGAGGAAGGGTTTCTGAACTTCTCCATGCATAAGCCGTGAGAGCATGTGGCCATAAATCCTGTAAGCTTGGGCACTTAGTGGTGATACAATAGCACTTGATGGACTCCTCTGGATAACACCGCTGTAATGTAAGGTGGATGCACGAGGGAGAGACTGGAGCCTCAGTGTCGGCTCTACGGGCTTTGCCGTCTTAGGCAATGTGGCAAATGTCCACTGTACACAGAGACAGCTCCAGCACGCAGCGATGCCTCTGGGCAACTGCTTATTGAACCCTCCGACACAGAGATACAACACTCTGCATTGTCTGCTGGGAGGAGTTTTTTGGGAGAGGAGGCCTGATGTCCTCACAGCATAGCTGAGAGCTTCCCCCTCGCCTCCCCCTCCTATCGCCTGGCTGAGGATGAAGAGCATCTGTTTAGCCTTCCCGTCACTTCCCTGCTCCCCTGAAGCATGGTTCATTTTAAGGCTCTGTTTTTTGTGTTGGGTACCATGGGCTTCAGGGTCCTGAAATACCAACTCTTGTGCCAACAACAAAATGTTACAAAGGATTTTTTTTATTTCCTTCTATCTGATTACAAGCTGATCATGGTGTTTCCTACTGGGGCTTACTGAGTAGCACCACCCCCTTCCTCCCCTCTCATATGTCCTGGGGATGAAGGGGCTAATCCTTTACATTAACCAGCCCATTAACTATTATGCTTGTAAAAACACCCAGCCTGTCACAATTACTTCTGGCTCTGTTCCCTCCTGCCCATCAACTTGATCGAAGATAATGTGTAACGGGATAGTGCAGTGCTGCATGCTGTTGACACTAGGAAGAAAGATCCCAGGGCTGAAGTGCCACTCAGGTTACAGATGAGCTGGAAAATCCGCCCACTCATGAGAGTGGTGACAGCTTTGTATACAAACTCTTGCTGCCCGCGATACCAAGATTGCAGAGGCTGAAAGTATGCAAGTGCTTGACAGACAAGATTTTGACGAGAGCCAACAGAGCGAGGGGCTGGATGGATGTTGCTGGAGGTCAGCTGGGTCATCTCTTTTTAAACCTTGATGCTGTAGCATAAGTGGAATAAGTTATCGGCTTAAGATGAATCAAACGAGGATATCTGCTTACCACGCAGCTCATCCTTTTTGTCAATCAGCACAAAGGGAAGATCGAGGAGCCGAACGCACAACTAACTTCTTGTGGCCGTAGGTTGCTCTTGCATACTTGCCCACGTCAGGCTGTGGTTGAATGAATTCCTGCAAACCATGACGGAGATGTGTGGCAATCTGCTGCAGTAGCTACGTCATCAAACCCAAGGCAACGGGCAGCATTAGCGGAGTCACACCCAGGAGCCCTGCCTTGTCCTGTTTGCTCTGACACAGGCACTACATACTCCACTGCTTTGTCTCATATTAGTAGTTTTATAAATGCTTCAAGGGAGGACTTGAGTATTGACTTTTTTTTTACTTTGCCCTCTAAAAAGTGTGTTGTTGTTTTTTTTCATGGAAAAAGGTTAAAATGTCAGCTTCCAACCTGGGCTGGTTCAGCCCAAAGCAGAATATTTCTGTTTTATCAGCTGGCGCAAAGAGGTCTGTTTCAAATCATTTTTGACAGCATATTAAGATGCATTCCTATCTCAGCTTGAAATTGGCCTGCCATTGGGCCATTCTCTTTCTTTAGGAAGCAACGTGCCTTTCTCCATCTGAAAACCAGGTAAAATAGGCGAGTGGGTGAATCACCAGGACATGAACTTGCTTCAGAGGAGAAAAAGAGGGACTAGGATTTCCAGAATATAGCACCAACAAAGGAGCGGTTTAATTTTCACTTGATCTGAAAATAGCCATTTCAGCCAGGCTTAATAAACTGAAATACAATATTGCAAATATCCTGCAGTTTGTTTACCTTTAACATTGGTTTACCAGCTGGCATAGCAAGATTTCATTATTGGCTGGGACTTCCCATGAAAGTGTAGCAGTAATACAAAATAAAGGCTTCTGAAGCACTCTGGGCTGAGCTTGCTTTCTTAGGAGGGATGCAATATGCTGGGCCTAGATTCAGTTTTTAGAATAGAAGCTCACATAGAAAGATTATCTGTATTGGGATGGAAGAAGTTGACCGAAACTGTCTTTATATTTTTTCATACATAGCCCTTCATAGCTGATGTTGCATAAGGCAGCTCCTCTTACTAAGGCAGGGAATGGAGTAACAGAAATTGTTTGTCACTGGATTTCTGGGGACTCTGCACCAGCCATGAAGGTTTATTTTTTGTGATTTGGGCATTTCCATTCCTTTTTGGGGTCCCCAAACCTTTGAGACATCTTTCTTATTGTAACAATCCTCTCAAACTCAAAGTATTCTGAGATTAAAGGAAATTCTGCAAACCAGCAGTCATAATACCAGCATAGATGATGTTAATGATTTCATTATGAATTAATAGTCATAATAGTAATTGTTGAGGTGAGGCAGGATGAAAAGTCGCGTTGAGTCGGGCCAAGGG
>NW_009610162.1:14006-53289 GCF_000690535.1 Cariama cristata
AGTTTATGATGTCATGAATGCTGCTTGACCTCAGAGAGGTGATTCTGTTGGAATGTCCTGTTTCCAGGGCCAGTTTAGGAAGAAAGTAAAACTCGGAGCACATTTTGAAAAGAACAGCTCATCACTTACATGTCATGGCCAATAATTTCTCACTCAACAAAGGCACGGTCAAATGGCTGAGGGTGTGGAACCCAAACCAGATTCTGTCCTCTATGCCTAAACAAGGTGAATACCCAACAGATTTCAGCTGGCACCTTTTCTGCACAGCTTTCTTTGTTCACAGTGGTAGGCATATTCTGGATGAAAATCTTCAGGAGCATTTGCAAACAAGGCAGAAAAAGTAATGAGAAACCCTAATAAAACAATAGAGGCAGGTAACTCTCTGGATAAAAAGAATATCTAAGAAAAATAAAATTATATAGACTTTGCTTATTTTAAGCACTTTTGGAGGCCTCTAGGAAACGACACTGGGTTACCATCTATTCAGTTAGCACATCCAGACTTCACACAAACAGTATGGGGACTGTTGTGACTCTAGATGGGCGAGATGGCGTTAGCATTTGTGTCGAGATCTAAGCTTCTCCAGAGTTCAAAAATGGCTTTGTATAATGTATACCCCCATTGATAATTATGTTAAAACCTTTTTTTAAATGTTGCATATACCAATAAAAAGGACTGACAGTAAATGTATGATTACCTAAACCAAGATGTTTCTGTTTAGTTACTTCCAACTTCATGTCAAGAGCAGAAGCACTGTTTTCTTTCTCCTACCCCATCACCCGTGAACAGCTAATGGTTCATGATACTATGCCAAACACTTATTTTCAGCAGTTTGGATGCAAACCAACTGCTCAAGTGAAGCATACTTTAGAACCCAAGCACAAACTTGCTGGTCCTGTTTCACCCGCAAAGAAAGGCTTGCCTACCAAGGAACTTGTCTGTTATTTGCCTTTCTAGTTTCAGTTCTTCCTCAGCTCTATGTGTCCAATCTAATACAAAGCATCACCTCTCCCTGCAATTTTTGCTATTTGCACTCTTACAGCAAGATTGTCTTTCCACAAAAGGGCACGGATGTTGCAATGCTCCATGATGAAACATCTGGAAGCTGGTCAGCAACCACTACAAGCAAGATGCACATGGCTGATTTCAGTACCTTGCTTCCCTCTGTAATGGGTGGTGAGGAGAATTAAGGTCCTGGAATGAACTTCACAAAGCCAGAATTGCAGGTGATGAGATATCTACCCTTATCAGATGGAAATAATAAAGGGAGGGATGCTGGGAAGTCGTTGCTGCTGTTTTAAGGCTATAACTAGTGAAAAAGACAGGACATAAAATATTTCCCTGCTCTGAGTAACTTTCTGGGAGATTTCTGCAAAGGGTATTTATATTTTATTTTAGACACCAGAAACCTTGACCAGAGACTACGAATCACTGGGTTATACAGTCAGACTCCCCTTTGCTGCCGGTTCTTCAAGCCCCATGAATCTTGCAAGCTTGATGCAACATTAGCAGGAGGGAAGATGTGCATTCACTTCCAGACTACAGCTTAACTTTAAGTGTGTTTTTCTAGCTTGTGCAGGCGTTAGTCCACAAGTTTAACATTAGTCATGGAAACTTGTGAACCACTACAGTGGTCTTCGAAAACAGCTTGATCTGAGTAGGTTGGCCCTTATCTGGGGAGGTACCTCTGGGGAGATAAGTGCTGATATGTCTGTTTTCTTGCTGTAAGGAGGAAAATAGGTGCTGATCAGTCTGTTAATATTTCCTGTTATCACTTGCAATTTGTAATTTAGTGAACTAAGGACACTGGGCAGTACATGCATAGGTAATAACACAAATTTAGCTTCAGAGACCTCAGTATGCTAGGTTAGGAGAAGGAAGAGTGTGTGTGTGTGATGAGGGAGATGGATTTTGAAAAATGAAATAACACAGAAAGCAGCAGCATTGAATTACAAACCCATCAGCCTGGAGTCTCCAGAAACATGGAACCTTTTGCTTTTTAGCTGCTGGAATTTTACTTTGTTGTTGTTCATTTCTATTCCTTTAACAAGGAATCCTGAGTTGAACTCCTTGCATGCTTACTGCACTCTGCCTTTGGCTGGCTTACCCAGGCTTTCCCTTGCAAACCGTGGAGTGAATCGTTTAATCCCCTGGATCGGAGTTAGAGAAACTCTGGAGCAGCTTGGTCATTCACTGGCGAGGCTGGGACAGCCTACGCGTGTTCCTGGACTCGGTAAGCTATCCATTTCACCGGGTGGTTAGAGGCACATGCTCCCTGCATTCCTTTGGTCACAGGGGCGTAGGAAATGATCTTACCACTCAGCTTATATAATGAAATGCCCTGGCAAAGCCAGCCATGATTTTGTCATTAAATTTCGATGCCTCCTCTCTCGACCCTCTCCTCCTCCCCTTTTCTGTCTTGAGTCTACGCTTGTAAAACCAGCAATGAGTCTACCACAGAAATCATTAATCCAGCGAGGCAGGGAGGTCTGTGTGCGTATGTTGCTGACATGGGTTTTCATCAGTGTGTTTGCATGGCTTTACTAGGCTGGGCTTTCCCCTCAAGGGCTTGGGACTGAGTGGTGGTGGATGCAGGCGAGGACTTGGCCCGATAAAATGTAGGACTTGGTGGTTCCAGTAACCACTGGCTCCAAGTGAAGACAGAAAGCCGGCGGGGAGGCATCAGAGTAAGGAAGGAATTTCTGCCACAGCATGATGTTGGCTTTCTTATTCAATATAATTAACATGTGTTTTTTTCTTTTCTTTTCTTCTTCTTTTTTCTGTCTTGGAAGAAAAAGGAGGTGGTGACCCTACAATGGAGGGCAAGTTTGCTCTACAGAGCCAAGGGCAAACTACGACAAAACTCCAACTTGCCACAGCAGGAAAAGCAGCAGATCAGAGATTTATAGCATGACTACAGCCGAGATCAGGATTGCTCAAAAAACGCATCCCACTTGTATGGTAGAGCCAACAAAACCATGGGCTTAAGGAAAAAGTAGGATCCCTTTTCTCTAAAGCCAAGGTGCTGGTGGTGGAAGCATATAGAAAAGCTATGGAAAAGCTGTAGCCTCACACATTACTTTAATCATCCATACTTACTCCAGACTACCTCGAGCTTTGGAGTAGTTTACACCATCTAGAACACAGTATGGTGGCTTTAGAGAATAATCAGATTTACTTTTCTAATAATGTACTCACTTGTGGCTGGAAGCTTTCTGAAGAGACTGCTTCTGTGTTGAAAATAAGATTTTTAATTTTAAATATTTTTGTGGCAAACAAAACTTTCAGAAAAAAAAATGTGTCTGTTAGCAGGCTATATTTTGCAAACACATGTGTGTGTCTGCATATGCAAATGTAGCATTTTGTAGGATGGAAACATTCTGTCTTAATCTTGTCAGAAAAGAGAATTACCAATTTTTATATCATCGTGGCTTTTCGTTTTGAATATTGTTTTATACACTGTAATAGCCATTAATTTCTTAAATTACTATCCTAGGCTATATCTATTTCATGTATGTGGAAGTTTTTTTATTTTAATCCAATTTGTTCTATCCTCTTCCCTCAAAAAGTTATTTTTAGATTATTTTGGTATTGTTGACAGTGATTTTCTTTTGAAATATTTTGAACTATTTCAGAAAAGAAAAGTTCATGCTTTCATGCAGACCTAGAATCATATCGGATGCAGGCAAGATATGTGCCATTTTTCTGCTTATGGTGAGCACCAAAACCTCATTAACAACTGGGTGGAAATTACATGATCTAAGAATGTGCACTTTTGCCACGTGTGCACAATAACAGCCTTATCTGAATACTGCTGATATCAAACCTATGAGCTATGAAGTCTTTCTAACTCTCAGCAGCACGAGGTAGTAGAGTCAATGGCAACCAATTTCTCCTTTCTACAGAGAAATACGCAATAGGAAGTAAGCTTTTGCTCAATGGTAGAACATTACCAGGGCTGTAGGATCTACGAAGTAAGGTCACAGGGTATGGAGAAGGAGTAGAGTCACACAAGGTTGTGACATATGGAAATCCTTGTCTAGTTAAGGGACCAGAAGCAAGTTGACTATCTAAATACGACTTTCTGCCATAGTGGACTTCTTCTGTGTGTGTCATGAAGACATCTCTCAGTTTCCATCCTGCAGAACAGCAGGGTAAGGACTCAAGGTCAATGAGGGACTGTGAGAGTGAAGGACCTGAAAAACTAAATTCCACTTGATCATGTCTGAATACTGTTTTGTGCCTTCTGGCACATGCCATACTGTGGAAAAAAGGCTCGGTGTCTGATGACTCTAGAACACTGTATTGTGTATCTTAAGGAAGAAATTACCATGGATGTCAGGAGTGTGGCACTGCAACAGGAGATGTCTGGTGGACGTAGCTGAATGGTAGAAAGGGCATAAGGAATGGTGGGAAGGGAACAAAGAACTTCTCAGTGCACGAGGATGCTTGAAGGGAGGTGAAGATCATCTATAATATAGACATGCATGTCTGAGCAAGACATACCAAGGTCTTTTATAATGAACAGAGAGCTAGTCAATACAACCAGTAGCATCTACAGTGCGATTCATCCCCAAAAATAGATCAGATGAATCATGCTCTGAAAGTACCTTTTCCTCTCCAAGTCTACAGAAACAGTTGAAGGAGACCGGTTCAGATGGAGATCTAAACACAGAAAGTGAAGGTAGGCAAACTCTTGTTCTCATATTTCTCCTAGATAAAACAGAAAGATAATTAAGTAGCAGATGGACACAGGAATAAATAATGTGGAATAAGCCAGAGTAGAGGTGACTTTTGGGAGAGATGGAAAGGTAAGGGAGATAAGAAATCAGGACACATGAACAGTGGTGGTGATAGACCTCTAGATGGAACAGAATTGAAATAGTCATGTGTATTCCAGCTTCAGCAGCTGCCAAAATGTAATTTTAACCAAAATGCAATTTTAGCTGAAATACTGAAAATTCACAGAGCTCTTTACAGTGCTGATAAGGATGAAAGAGGAAGGGGAATCTGAGGTTTGAGTCTGTCATGTATTTGAAAGCATCTCACTGATATGATTCAAATCAGTACCTATAACTTCTCTGGTGTGAGGCTGAGGTCACTCCCCTTAAGGTTCTCTGAGGAGAGGTTAGACATCCCTTGTGATCTTCTGAGACAGTGTAGAAAATAAACCCTTCATCTTGGCTGACAGTTGCAGGAAAACAACTCTTAATAGCACCTCTAATGAATGATGGTTATGGGTTTCACTGACAATTTCTGTCTGAGACACAAATATACGGTTTTGGCAAGCAAATAAAAGCCCATCCAACATCTTTATTACTGTTTGTGGTACATTAATAGTCATGAGAAGAGACTTTGACCATGAAAGCTCCCATAAAAAGTGACATTATGGGCCAGATTAGTGACTACTACAAATTGAAATCTCCAGAGAGATGCCGATTCACTCAAAACTGAGGGAACAACCTTCTGTTTTCTGCTTGGAAAATTAGACAAACGATGATGTACGTGAAGGCCCAGCCCTGTTTGGAAATGCCATCTGGTGAAGGTACGGTGGTGCACATCATAGGCATAGTTCAGTGGATAATCGCAACCACACAGCAATTACCGAAGGGAAAAAGATGGCCTTCCCTTTGCAAGGATCTTCTGTTGAGTTTTGAAATCGTTGCTGTCTCGTGTGTCTCGAGAGGAAAATGACTGTGAAGGAAAACATTCATGGGTATGGCTCTTTGCTGGTCTTTTCAGGGAAACAAGGATCTCCCGATTTTTCACCTGTAGCACGTTTCCAAGCAATCTAACAGCAACCAAGCCTGTTTGTGGAAACCGTGCTTGTTTTTCTACCACTTCTCCTCAGAAGCACTCACAAATCCTGATTTCCCAAACTGCTGCGGCCGTGATCCCGGATTGCAGCATTACTAAGCCTCCTGTTCGTATCAGCACCTGACTGGGAGCCCAGGCAGCCAGAAAGCTTTCTTCTGGCTGCAGATCTGAGTACATGACGGATACGGGCTCAGCAGTGACAGGGTCCTCCTAGCATCCCCTTTCCTACCCTCTGACCACTGTTGGTACAGGATTTGCTTCTTTTCCTCCTAACCGCAATGTACAGGGTTGCACCGTCCTGCGGTGAGCTATCCCGTAAACAACAACAAAATGAGCTTATAACTTTAAGCCTCCAAATGAAATAAGAAGCTAATTTGCCCCATCGCCGTGCTTGCCATCTGTAAGAATTAGTCCCAGGGGGAAATGAATAGAGCCATTATTCCTACTGTGCTCTTGGCTGTGTAATTCCTACAGTGGTGAAACAGTAGACAGCGAGAGGAAAAACATAATACTTGTGTGACCAGCCTGCCATTGGCTAAACGAGGTTGTGTGTATCTTGTTCGTGAAATGAAGAGTCGGGCAGACAGCTTAAGGGGTGACAGACTTCAATGTCCAGAATGCTTCTTAGGCACCAAGTAATTAAAGCACTGTGTGGAAGGGATAACAGAGCTAGGAGGCAAGTTAAAGGTTCATTTATTGATGTCTGAGGGTTGTGAATGACGCTGCTGCAAACCATGGAAAATATCGGCTTCTGACTGCAATTATATTTGTGCTCCCTCAGAAAAAAATCTCTCGCTCCCTTTCTGTGTCTCCTGTGTTCTCCTTTTGTTAGAGATGATGTTAAAAGTGAAGCATGACGGCCCGTTAACCCTCGCTGGTCAATCCGAGCAGCGTTGCTCTTGCCAGGGAAGGCTGGATTCTCCCCTGGTGGAAACTGGCCTGATTCCCAAATTATACTACGTGAGGATGTGGCCTTTAATTTTTCAGTTGAGCTGAGCCCAAGCTATGAAGTAAAAGGTTCATAAAGTAAGATTTTCCAGTCTTAAGTAAACGTTACTTTATCTGAGAGGAATGAACAAGAATGAGCGCAAGCAGAAGAAGCTGGAGAGCAATGTGTGAGTCTCCTCTCCAGGGTGAAAAATGGTCCCAGGAAAAAAATGGATGTTATCACTGAGCATAACCAAGCAAACGCTACCTCCTGGAAAGGTAAATGTTATATCCGGGAGAGTATCTAGGAACTCCACTGCAATCAAATCTTGCTATCCAAACAAATAGAAATGTCTTTATCCCTTATATCTAACTCAAGGAATGAGGCACAGTTAGGGTAACTCATTACACGTGTTAAAGACCTGCCCAATATCATACAAGAAGTCCCAGTTCAGGGACTTTGCCCCCAAACCACTTGGTTTTCTTTGGCCCATCTACTTTGAGGTTTTTCGGACTTTGCTAATGAAGAAATAAGTGAGTCTACTAGTGACAGGACCTTCCTGATTTGGATTGGGTGCACCAATTGTGCATTCTAAACAGAGAATCATTGAGCCTGGAGAAAAAAAAAAATAAAATACATCAAGGGAATGTCACCCTTTCAGCTGAGAGAAAGGCTGCTAAAGTAAGAGTGAGGGAGTCAAATCTGAGGGCTGAGTAAGTGATTCTGCATGATAAGCAGCTTTTCTTGTGCAGCCCAGCACCACTCAGTGCAGGCACTGGTTCCTGCCAACTTGTGGTTGCTGACACGACTTTTATCGTTTATGATTTTTTTTTTCTGTCTAGAGGCACCCTGTTGCTGTTCAAAGACAATAACATCTCCATCAATGCTGCTGACTTGTCCTACTACTTCTATTTGTCCCTTTCCTTGCTGTTCCATTTGGCTTTATAGCTTATTCTGTGCTGTAACTGGAATTGTCCCTCTCTCTTCCCTTCCCATGTCCCTAAATCAAAGTCTTTCAGCATCATGTGTTTATTATAATCTTTCTTTCCCAATACAAACCCTGAACCTCTGTGCATCAATTTCTTGGTATTTGCTGTGATGTTGGCCTTTTTTTCTTTTACTTTCAAAACAAGCACTGGGAGTATCGAATCCTGTCAGCCACCTTGAGTATTTGAGCAAGAAGATGCATCAGAGACTATGTGTCCTTAAACAAATCGCTTCACCCCATCATGCCTCATTTCATTCACCTCCTTTTCTCCTAGTTTATCTACTTGCATTGTCTTTAGAAGCTCCTCATCTTGGACACTTTGTTTTACTAAGGTATTTTTTTTTGCCAAATGGGACCTCATTTTACACATGACCTCTCAGTGCTTCTGTAATACAAGTTGCAATATACCTGAGGCATTGCAAAAGGTAGGAAAAGTATGTTTGAATGAGGGCATGCCAGCTACCAAGCCTACGATGGCTTACTGGTGGAGAAAGCAGGCTGAGCATTAGTATGTTCTGAATATACAGTTGAGTTTGAATATCATTTAGAGACTGAACATCTTCTATTCTGAATTAAAGAGAAGCCCAGCATTTGCACTGAGAATGTGGAATAGGAGCACCGGGCAGCACATTTTGACATTTCATTTTTAACCTATGGTGAGGAAGATGGTTTGAATCACAGTGGAAATGGATCTGCAGTGTTACGGCTCCTCCAAAAAGGGCCTTGTGGGGTAGGGTCCAAATCACCTGCCTACTCAAATCTTTTCCTGCTCCAAAGATCAGTAGAAGACATGCCTTCAATGCAGAAAAGGCTTCTCAGGCATGGTAGACAGGTTCAATAGGCTTTGCAAGCTCAACAACTGCTCTCACATCGCTTGGATCTTAGTGTCCAAGAGATGAGGTGGAGGTGTTCTGCATGAATGGTCCGGCAGGGGAGAGAGGAAATTTAACATCTCCTCCACGAGCAACAACCCTAACTACTTTAGCTCCTAAAAAAGGAAGCCTTAGTCAAATTAATTGCTTATCACATTGGGAGCTGGTAAGGGGTGTTTGGAGGGTGCAAGTGTACATTGGAAGTCTGTAGAAAGAAAAAGTATTGTGTTACTGACTGAAGAAAAGCACTTTGCAGCCAATTTGCACAGTTTGAGCTCGTTGCCATGGTGTTCCTGCAGGAGTGGGAGTAGATAGAAACGTACTGTGGGATTTGCAAGTACTGAAGCCCTGAGGTCTCTTTCTCCATCCACCCCGCAAACTCATCCAGCTATTAATTGTACAGGAGAAGCTTACCAGATCCACTAATGGTGAGCCAATAGTTTACTGGGAAGGGACCAAGACAAAGCATTGGATTTTATAAAAGGCAACGCCAGTCATATTGATTCCATGCTCGCAGGCGAAACCACGTGGATGTGCGTATGCACACGCAGTGGAAAAAACGGAGGCTGGATTGCTCTGAGCTGCCATTACATTAACAAGATGGCTACCCGCAAACCTGTGACCCAAAGTCATATGTTCCTACTGGGAATATCATAGCACAGAACATTACGTCAGCCCCACACAGTTCTCTAAGAACAGCACTGCCTTTCCGGTCAGCGCTATATATTCCTCCCTTTCGTCTCTTGGAGAATTACCAGAACCGTTAGTTCTAGGCACGGAAATCTGCCTCCAGACCCTAAACCCAGAAAACACATCCCACAGAACATTTGTGTTCAGATGGGTGGACAACATCAAGGAAGTCTGTCTTGTATTGCCTCCTGTGTGCCAACCTGGAAAGGTGACAGTGACTTTTTCAGGTCCCTGGACCTGGTCCAGGGACCTGAGGAGATCACCATCAGCACAGCAATGACGTGAAAAGAGGGTTGAGATAAATGAAAGCTAGATGTGGAGAAAGCTTCCTGCAAGAGAGAAGAAGTCCACTTAAAATGACAGAAATGTCCCCAGAGATGTGATGTAGGCAGGGCTGTATTGCCTGTGTTATTTAAAAAAAGACTGGTCACAACATGCAGAATCATAAGGTTGAAGGTGTCAGAGAAAGGGAACCTTGTACCATCCCTTTGGAGAGATGAGATCCATATTGAAGAAGACCTTACCCTGATCTGTACGATGTTCCCAGGTGGATGGTGTTGCGTGTCTCATGATCAGTCTCCTGGGCTACTTTGCTGCAGAGTGACAGCATATTTTTCTTGTCTCAGACCTCTTTTTGACAAGCCACTGCCAAATGCTTAATTATGACCCAGCAACCACAGTCAGATTCAAAATGTATGATAAAATGCTCTGCTGAATCAGGACCTGGGTCTTTTTTAATCAACATCCACATGCTGTTTGTGTTGCCTCTATGTCTAGATGCAGACATTGTGAACCCCTCTTTATAACTGATGCTCTTGACAACACGCTGACTGCTTCCCCTGAAGACTGAAACCAGGAGACAATGGAAAAGATGTCCATTTCCACCTCTCAGGAGAAAGTTTTCCTTTCCATTGCAGATATCTGTATCCCATTCGTGAAGAACAGATTATTTTCAGACCACCTGTTAAGGTGCCTGAAATGCATGAAGATGTCCCAGATGGCATTTCATTACATGACAGTGATGAATAATTCAGACCACCCACTATCAAGGCTCCTAGATGCTGCTCCTGGGTCTGTGGAATGAAGGAGTCACGACAAAATAATTAGGCTCCACAAGTAGGTGGTCGAAGGACAGTCCCATGTTCTCTCCATTCACTGGGAAAAGAGCCAGCCTCTGGTAGCCCTGGCTGCTGGGTAGTTTTGCTTCTCATCACACTCTTCATTACCAGATTAGGAGCCTGCATCTATGAAGGGCACCACAGCGAGCTGAAAGAGTATTACCCTTGAGGGAAGCTTCTCTGCCACCTCTGAGTTTCTCTCTCAGACTGATGAGGGTTGTGAAGCTTGTCAGCCAGCACAGATAGAAAATCAGCCATTAGACACCCCGTGATTAGGGCCCCTCTCATTATTTTAATTTTGGTTTTTCAGTGAGACAAGCTGGCAGCCTTGCGCTGTGCTTGGCACTGCAGAATAGTTTAATAATCACCTAATAAAACTTTTCATCTGGCTTCCCACATCCCCTCCTTTTCCCAGATCCCTGCCCTTCCCTGCACTCTCTACCAAGGATATGGGGTCTGGCATAACACACATCACTGCTGTAGCAACCTTCTTCTCACTTCCTGCTCCTGCAGGTATTTAGATATTTGCAGATATCACATAATTTCACTCTCTCAATTGCAGCCAAAGCTGCTATTTGTAGTCTGTCTCCATGAGTTTCCCCATACCCATTCTATGGGGTTCCTGGTTGTCTCCAAAGGTGAAGGAGAATCTGGGTCTGATTTTATGTTTGTTTGATCTACTGCATTGCAGAGTAGTTCAGTACGAGTGGTCCTTGTACTGAGATGGCTTGAGCTGTCTTCATAATCTTGACTGCTCCTGGTGGTCATGCTCCAATGAAACCTTGAACTTCACAGTCTGTATTCTTCCAAGGAAGGCACAAAAATAAGATTCCAGGTATCAGATGTTAGAGTGCCTAGATAAATAAATCACCTTCCAATAGGATTCTGGATCTTTTTTGTAAACTTTTTTTGACTAGTAGGGTTCTCATTGAAATTACTGTAGATTCCGGCCTTGAACGGAATCACACATTCGTAGCTTGGAATGTAGATCAACAACAGCATGGGCTGACCCAAGGTGACTGCAATCATGTCTTTTACGAACTGCAGGTTCCTTTCTCTCTCTTGCACTCTTAATGTCAGATGGCAGCCTAAGGATAAATCCTTTCAAGGAAACAAGCCAGCTAAAAAACTAACATTTTTTAAAAGGGAGGGAAATTGAACTATAGAGGTGCTCTGACAGTCCTTTACAAAAACTGCAGCTGAGCAGCAGGAGACAAGACTGCTTGTTTGTCTTGTGTCGGATGCTACCCTTTGGACCAAATAGAGGAAACAGAATTCATAACCCTTCTGAAAGCAGCAAGACCTCCCTAGGAAAAAGACATTTATGGAGGGCAGGGAGAGGGTGAGATACAGGCATGGACAGAGTGGAGCCCACAGAAAGAGCAGAGACCTGACTAAGAAGACTGATAAGCACAAGAGTGCAGGTTTCCAATGTGACAAAGACAAATTCCCTAGGGTGCCAAAGGGGGCTGTGTGGACCGGTTTGCAATCCAGGATGCTGCTGACAGCTGTTGAACTGAAAGCAAGGCTGTGCATAAAAACTCATCAAGCAAGTGGGACCAGAAAGGGCAGGTGGAGAGTCTTGTTTACAACCATTTTTATTTCTAATCTCGCTCACTCTGAGTTTTCCTTGCTAAACCCAAAATGGGTAGTTAATTCTTTTTCACATTCTGAGCTTTTGGATGGAGAGTCCTTTTGGTGATGTTGGAGAGAATGAATGGCAGAGAACAGGGGTAAATGGGACTGATTCCTTTATGGACAGTGATAGTTTAAAGTGTTAATCAACCCACAGCCTGATACCACTTCTTGAGAAACTGACTTCAGGGCTCCTAGTGCTGAATGAGAAATGGTGCAGCTTACTGACCCAAAAATAAACTTACTGAATTGATTTAGACACTTTTCCCCATTTTACTCATCCTAAAGTGGATGTGTTCACTAGATTATATGGCTTATGTTCTAAGACCTTTTTTTTTTAATTGACTCTAGGGAGAGCTGAGAATGACAAGCTCAGATAGCTTTCTACACTGTAGACATCTATATTTATGCTATTTAAATCCCATTTAATACAATTTAAGTCCTGAAATTTCTGTGCGGACATTGCCTGGTTCAAAATCTGCAACTGAGTTTTACAACATTACTCACATGCTGAAAGCAGAGCAAGTGTAGAAGGGTTTTGCTGGCCAGGGAACCCTCTTGATGCTGAACGTCCTCCATGGCAAAGGGAAGTCAGTAAGACAGATGCTGTGTGTAGCATTTTATTTATCAAAGGCATTGTAGACTGGTGGAAGGTAAGTTAAAAGTAACTTTGACCAGGCTAATTAGGGTGAATATTCTCAGTGTTGTACAAAGTGTACCAAGTCTTCAACGGATAGGCAGTCAGAAGGACATGGATTTGACCCAGTGTTCAGAAGAACAACTCCAGATGTTTCCAGCTCTGCAATAAACTTTGACTGAAAAAGAAGTTCATTGCCAATCGATGGAATAGCAGCATTTTTGATAGACAGTGGGGGTTTCACTAAAAGGAATCTTATCCAACCTTTGCCCCGGGATGACCCTGCTCAATTTGTGAAATCGGAGAGAATCCCAGACCCAGGTGGCACAGCGTGTGTTCAAGTGCACTTGAGGAATGCCAGCAGGCAGATAAGCTGGGTAAATGTCTAATAAGGCAAAGTTTCCTGCTCTGTTATTGTTAAAAACATATCTATAGGATCCTTTTTTTAAGAGGTCATTTTGATTTGTTTCCCATGTGCTTTTTTAAAAGTCAGTGTTTGGCATCTGATACCTTGTGCAATGTATAATCCCCATGGTCCAAAGAGCTTTAGAGCGCCAGGAAATCCAGAATCTTGGCATGAATATGGGGCCAGCTCCCATAACACACGGCTGCATGACTTCTCTCTGTTTGTGGTATCTTTGTGACACCACGGTACGTGGTGTACTCAGAAATCAGCTGTGGGGTTTGCCTCAGAGACCCTGTGAGAGAATCCCCCCACCCCTCCCATCTAGTGCAACTTGTAGGAGCCCCGAACAAAGAAGGCTTGTTCTTACAAAAGAAATAAATGATGACTGGAAAGAATAAAACACAGAACGTTACCCCCCCCTGAGGGGAGGGGAGGGGAAGAGAGGTGGTGGCCAAAGGAGTGATTGATTGACCGCAACCCTTTGACACCTAAATACAATCTCTACACTGGTATGTGTGGGCACTGATGCGCTATGCAGAGAGACAGGCAGCCCTGGAGGGTCAGTCTCATGCAGATTGTGGGTCTAGGGATAAATCGCATTTATTGCGATTTCACTTACACGAGCTTGCTAATCCATCTTCTCTAGACTGACAAACCCTCTTACATCTCAGCCTCTGAGCAGCACATTGACTGGGGAAATATTTAAGTTACTACTCTTTCAGCTTTCCCAGGTAAATCCCTCTCCACCTTTTCCTTCCCAGAGCAACCTGAAGCTCAGGATGGGATCCACAGTCTTTGCACAAATGGTATCCATCTGTGAGTAATAGCTGCACCACACAGGTAGCACTGAGCAGGGTTACTTTTATTTTAAGGAATACAGACATAGTGCTTACATTTAAATTGTTCAAATTAACGTCCCTCTTTGGGGAGAGGGTAAAATATTGCAATTAATTGAGGAAATGCTGTCTCCTGTTCTAAAGCAGTAATAAATTCAACTGCCAATATTCGGTGATCTGGTAGGACTAGACAATGGAAAATGGGCTTTGGACAGGTGGCAGAACTTCTGGTTCCCATCATTCGAGCACCTGATCCCTGGAAGTTTTTGCTGAATACTGATTGAAGGAATCTACCTCAGCACAGTCCACTGTAGATACCACTGTCAGTCCCCACATACACACCTTGATGGACCTAGACTGCCTCCAAATACTGAAGGACATCATGCTGCAGTCCATTTGAACACATGTACCAGCATTTCACAAAATCAACACATAAATGTCATTAGCTTTTATCTGTGTTTGAGATTTTTTTTTCTTACTCTAAAAAAAAAATTATTAACTTCTACATGTTCCCTCCCACCCCTTCTTCCTTCATGAGATTTACAGAGCTGGAATCCCACACTGGAGGGAGTTTATTTTCCCAGTGGAATAGTAGTAATAATAATAATAAAAAATTCCCAAATTATTAATTATGTCCTTCCTCTGGAAACCTTTCTTGTAATCATGTACGAAGAACATTCAAAGGAGCAATGTGATTGAAAAAAGTAAATACTGGTGCACATGGAGAATACTCAGTTTAAATGTTCTCTGAGTAATATGCTCATCAGAAAGTCTCACAGATAAATTTTCCAAATCTCTGTATATCTCTAACCAGAATTAGAGAGAGGTAGCTTTCACAGAACAGGCCTGGTGTTAAATAAAGGAGAGATTGGTAGCTGCCAATCCTGACAAGAAACTGGTAAGTGATGAGCAAATCAATGAATGAGAAACAATTATTCTTCACTAGCCAGTTAAAACTGGCAGCTTGGGAAGAAATATGAATCTAAAAACTTTCCTATTTTGGGAGAGTTAAGAAGTTATTGTAGAATGATGAAAACCATTTTTTGCTTAAACCAAAAATGGTCAAAAGCCAGTATTTCTGCAAATGCTCATCTTAATATGTGACATTTAAAATTAAACACGTCCTTAATTTCTGTTGGAAATTGGATCCTAAATGTGGAATTCATCCCATCTGACTTAAATATTCATCTTAGCTGGTCAACCAAGGTTCATTTGATAGTCTATGGAGTGGGAGATGCATCTCTAAAAAGTGTTTCCTCCTTTCTGGAGGTGTCCATTTCTTTCCACAGTTTAAGAAGAAAGCTGAGTATGACTAGCTAAGACTTAAATGTCCCATCTAGTTTTCATGGTTAATAGCCAAAGTGACTTTCACTAGAAATGGCAGGGCTTTCTCTATGCAAAAAATGGAGAGAATCTGTTGAGTAGAAAAAGCAGGGTCTGGGAATCAATGACAAGTATTCATGACATTGTAGCAAAGCAAGTTATTGTTTGTACCAACACTATTCAGGTTTCTAGGCCATGCTGATGAAGAAGTACTGGTGATTTATGTTAATATATGTTCTTAGCTGAGGTAGTAAAAGAATGTGTGTATAGTCATGTCTCAGTTCAGCTGCTCACACACAGGTGCTTCACATCAGTTAAGACGCCCTGAAGCATCTTAGATATGGCACAGGATTACTGGGAGACTTGTAGCTTTTGCAGTGACAATTAGAGGTTGGTTGGGATAATGTGCAGGATCCAAAATGATGTTAAATGTCTGAATGCTGGCAACAGAATCCTATTCCTGCGGTGAGATGTGCCAGATACAGCAAGGCATGGATATTCCCAGACCTTTTTTATTGTCATATTGCCAGGGACATCCTGTGTCATGTAATGAGATATGGAGAGGCCTCAAGCTGGAGAAGCTACTTGATCATACCAATCAAAGGAGGCAGAAAAAACATTTAATTAAACTGATGAATTAAAAGTAAGGTCCCTGGCAAAGTCTTATGTTCAGGGGATCACCTCTTCTACTATCAATTTTTTTGCGTCAAGTTTGGTTTGAAATAGGACAAAATGAAGCAGAAAGGCAGAGTGAGGAGTAATCATCAAAACAACAAAAAGCAGGGAAGACTTTTATGAATGAGGACCTTCTACTTTAGCGAGGATCCAAAATAACTTGCTTTGTATGAACAACACCTGCTCCAAACTCTTACCTGCCTTAATTCTGCAAGGCTGCCATAAAAGTGGGTGTTTAGCAAGCCCCTTGCTCCTTGTTGCAGGTCTTTTACCTGATTTTTCACATTGTATTTTAATTAGAAGTGCACCTGTGGTCAGAGACCACCCAACTGCAACAGTCCCATTTTGCAAGGATTAAAGTGAGCCCTCAGAGAGGACTTACAGTCCACCCTTAAGATCCAAATGTAATTACAAGCCCTCCAGATGTGTCCGCTGCATTGCTAAGGTAAGACTTGTGTATGGTAACCAACCCAGGATACATCTGATTTGTGCTGTCAGGGAACTTTCTTTAGGCCACAGGTGGGTCTTCTGTATAGCTGCTATGAGCTGGTTTTGTGTGCTGATAGATATTCAGAAACACTGAGCCCAAGAACTCAGCCCTGAAATCCAGTGGAACCCCACTAAATCCACTAAAGCCCATTTCTGCCACCCTCAAGGACAGACATCATGCTTTACAGAACTTGCTAGCCCAACTTTATACTGTGTTGAGACTAGTCTTGTCCTGCTAAGTGTCTCTACCCCCATGGAGGACTTGATTATAGGTTCCTCACTCCTAGGCAGCATCTGTTCCAAACCCAACCTCCAAGCTTTTCCTTTTCTTCTCAAATGTCCGAATCCTCTCACTGGTAGCAGTTGCAACAAGTTTCTTTTAGCACATGGACTGGATGCTAACATTTTTAGTGCCAAGTGTTCAGAAGTTCCAGTGTGAGATTCCAGTCTCCTGCACCACATCCATTGTTTGCAGGATGTGGCTTTGTTACCGACTGTGAAGGGAAACGCAGAAGCAAAATATGTTGGGAAAAGCCATCCTGATGATTCCTGCATCCTGGGAAGGTGAGATCTGTCTACCTAGGCACTTCAGTTGTTGCCAGTAACCACCACGGAAGATTCTTAGACCATTTCCAGATGAGTGTATTTTTGTGATATTCCAAGTTTTTGCAGCTTTGAGTTTTGTTTGGACCTCTGAACTCTCCAGAGCCTGAAACGTGAATAGTAGCTCTGGCTTTCCCATGGTGGCTCATTGTTGCTAACAAAATGAATCTTGTGACATTTCCCAGCCTGGAAATGGTCTAATTCTGACAGTTCAAGCTAAAGATGTCCCTTACTTTCCTTGTCTAGGTATGACCAGTTAGATTTTTTTAACTGCAGCTAGCATCTGTAGAGTCATCTAACTTTGTGATATCTTTCAACTTTCAACAAGAGAACACAAAGACCATGAGAAATCCAAGAGGTGAAAATTTTACCTCACAGCAAAAGAACCACAGCCGGTCCTTTTAATATCAGTTTTATTGTTTTACATATTCAGGAGAGCTGAATCCCTCTGATGAGGGATGCTGAGATAAGGAGAGACAAAAGTGTAATAATCACACATTTCATCTGGAAAATCCCAGACAGGGCTATGAGCATGCCTGCCAGGCTGTACATGTACAGTGAGCCCAGGATGACCAGGATGCATGACTGTGATTGTATGTACCCTGTGCTGAGATCTTCTACCTGCACGGTAAGTTGAACCTTTTCATGATGTGTCAGATTTTGTGCATATACAAATCATCAGTACCATGTATGTGCTGTGAAACAACCCTGTCCAGGCTGTATTAACTTTCCATTTCCAGTGCAGCAGAGCTGGGGCTTGTTTTTCCCAGGACTGCAGCTGCTGCTCTGGTGGGAAGTCCTGGCTAAATGGCCAAATGTTTATTTTCCACTTGGTGAAATTTTGGGGCAGCAGCAGAAGACATCTTAACGGAAAGTGGAGCTGTCATAGCCTTACAAAACTGACTTGTTTATCAGGAGGCAAGGAGTGGAATAGAGGAGATAGAGGAGTACCTCTTCCCCAACTGTAAAACCGCTTTGTGGGATGAAGACTATGGCTTCTGTCACACCTTCATCTCTGGTGTGGGTACTCTTTCAGGATATGTGTCTGACTATCTGTGTCTTTGGATCATAAGACAGCAAGATTACCTCCTTTAAAGTGCACCAGAATGGCCAACAATGCAAATCCTCACGTAGCCAAGGCATGGCAGCATGGTGTCTAAGGGGGTCTGCATCGCATAGCACTAAACTCCTGTGGCTGCAGCTTTAACTTTGACAACAGAAAAATGGGTCTATCCTGACCTGATTCGTTCAGGAATGAACTGGGAAATCTTTGCAACATAGCTCTCCCTCTGTGTTATGATTCATATGGCTATGAATCTCCCTGTGCATGCTAGGATGAGGCAGCTCTGTCAGCAATGTCAGAATTAGTAGCAGTTGCAGGAAGAAAGGATAAATGTGCTTTAGCTCGACCACAAGTCATTGGTAACATTCCTGCAGAGGAACACAGGAACCAGTCCATGACATCCAGTGCTCTGCTATCACAGGCAATATGATACCCATAATCAGTTTATTAAGCTGCATCTTAGAAATGTACTCACATAGTGGGGATAATTCCTTCCATTCCAGGAATCACTGGGTAAAGTTTCTAGACTGAGTTAAGGAAGGTCAGGTTAGATGATCATAGGGTGTCTGCTGGCTTCAAGGTCTCAAAATCTCTGTAGGGATTTAGAAGGAGCCAACACATTTTCACTTGTAAGTTAGGATTTAGATAGAGATTTGTTAACGTGCTCCTCTCTCTTTCTCTCTCTTTCCTCTACATATCAGTTAACATCAGAACAGAAATATTTCTCTTCTTTCCCTTTCTCTCCTTCATATTGCCCCACTCCTAATTTCTCCTTCCTCTGTCTTTCAGAGCTGTAGCAGCAAAAAAACCCAAACCAAGAACCCCAACCACACTAGAGAAAGCAATTCAGTTCCACTGTCACTCTGCCACCCTCCCTGCCCCCAAATCCACACCTACCCAACAACTGAACAAGAAATATTTCATTATGCATCAAAAAGCAGAGAAGTGTAATGTTTAGTAGTACTTCCAAGGGCCGCCTGTACCCCACCACTATCCTACAGAGGCAGTGTACCCCATGGGAGGCACAGAAACCGTGGCAAGGCTGGGCAGGGTTAGAAAGTGATGCTACCTTTTTTACTGCACCTTTCCCCTTTCTATTGAAAATGGCATCTGGCTATGGAAAGTATGGATAAACTTTCCATTAGCTTCAATTAATGAAGAACTGGAAGGTTCACAGATACCTTCACATACAGTCACTGAGGACTGAAAGGGGGCAAAACTCCACAAACTTCATTCATGTTGTGCAGTGGCACTGCACCTTCAAGGCAGAAATGCCTTGAAGGTGCTTTGTTATTTCCCCTTTCTATTGAAAATGACATCTGGCTATGGAAAGTATGGATAAACTTTCCATTAGCTTCAATTAATGAAGAACTGGAAGGTTCACAGATACCTTCACATACAGTCACTGAGGACTGAAAGGGGGCAAAACTCCACAAACTTCATTCATGTTGTGCAGTGGCACTGTGCTCAAAGTCAGGGACATATGTCTGGGGACATAAATGTGGGATATTGGTAAGGCTTGTGCACTTCTCATTGATAAGAGAAATGCTAAGCTGTCCTTGTTGAAATTTAAGTGCCCTTAAAGGAGTGGGCTTTCATTTTTTTTCTGAAATGAACCAAATTTTCTAGCTTATGCTCGCATTGGGAAAAACTTCATAGCTTCAGTCTGATGCCAGTGACAGTATTGAGCAACTTGGCAAAGACTCATGGAAAAAAGCCAAAGCCTTTAAAAATAACAACAACAACAACTATAATAATGCAAGATTCCAATTAAATTGCTGTGCCACTGCTTGGGAGTAATGCATTGGCCATGGGCTACTGTGAATTGATGGAGCAAGTGGTTGGTCTCATCTGATTTATTCAGCAGATTAGCCACAGTCACTCTATGACTGAACACCAAGTTCTTCTTTGCTTGCCCTCAAGTTAAATTATTATTGAGGTCAGCAGAGGTATACTGATCCAGGCCAAGCGAGAATCTGGCACAGCAATACCTAGTACTACAGCTACATTTTCCATGTTTTTTTTAAATTTTTTTCAACGGAGAGTGCAAGTTTCAAAAAGAAAATGCAACTTTCCTTGAAAAACTAATGATTCAGCATATTAGAGGCAGACAGACAGACAGAAAGACAGATATAATACGGTTGAAAGAAGGTACGTCAGCTTTGATTGACATATATTGGAATATTTCTCTGTCTTAAACCAGTCAATTTTTAGACAGTATGACACAAACATGATGAACTGACACTGATGACAGTTGGACTTGATGATCTTTGAGGTCTCTTCCAACCATAATGATTCTATGATTCTATGATGAGCTGTTTATCATGGAAGCCAAGGAGACTCCACCTCTTTCCTTGCTCTGGATTTTCAGGTGAATTCTCTAAGAATACCGTAATTCTCCTGGCATACCAGGATCATCTCCTCCAGTCAGTCTCTTGAACGTAGTAGTCCCTACCACTGAATTTCACTGGTCTATCAGGCAATGTAAGAGTACATGCTTTGGACCAAGTCCTCCAAGGGGTTTGTTCAGAGGAACAGTGGCATTCCAGACATCTGTCAAGCCAAGACATGACTTCTGGGTCAGCAAAGATGATGTTTGTGGAAGTAGGAAGCACTGAGAAATAAACTTCAGTACTATAATTTTTCATGTGGATATCTGAAAGATTTGACCCACTCAAGAGAAAGTTCTTCCTTGGAGGGACAATCATTTAGTAACTATGAATAGTCATGTACTTGTTCTGTATATGGGGTGTAATTAAATTTTGTTATGTGGTTCCTTCCTACTGTCAGTTACAAGGGAGAGGTAAAGCTGATTTCGTTTTGTTTTCTCTGGATTGTTGGGGATGGAGGAATAGAGGATGATAAAACAACCAGTGTCTGGGTTTACACCTCTTTTTCATGTCCACATCTGATCTGTTCACCCTAGACCTGTGCAATCAGTGAAGAGAAATGCACAGCCTTGGGAGGTGAATGACATAAACTTAGAAACCTGTTTTAGGCTGTAGCTTCTCTGTGCTATTACATTGATGGAGGTTGACTAGTTCAGATTCGGATGTCTAACTTTTGGGCGTATAAAAATAGGGCAGATGGATGCCAGCCTGTATGCCTGATACGTGCATGGGGATTAGCAAGGTAATGAAATGTGCCATCTGCTTTTTGTCTTTCTCCCTGGTGGCAGCTTTAATGGACGACTTTTATCCCCATTTTCAAGATGATTTCACAGCAAATAGGTGTAGCTATTGCCAGAAGGAAGGTGTATGAGGGATTGCAGGAAAAACTTATTTTAGTAAAAATGTTATAACCTTATTAGTATTATTATTAAAAATGTTTTGCAAGTAGTTATCAAGGTGTTTAGCTTCCTGAAATTTGGATTTATTGAGATTTTGTAACAAAAATAACTTTAAGAAATGAAATTAATCACTACTTTTGTTAAAAAAAAAAAAAGAGGGAGGAGAATTGTCTGAAAATTTAGAAAAGAAGAAAAAATAATCTTCAATGAGGCCTGGGAAATGAAAACAATGGGGAATTGTAAGTATTGCTTCAAGAATTGTTTTTCAAACCTCCTGAGAATACAAACAAGATTTTGTTAAAGTTTAACTAAATCCCCTTTTGATTTCAGACTTCTCAAAACTTTCACCACTGCAGGTTTTCTGAGGGATCTGGAAACAGGACAATTCTGCAGGAGGGACTGTTTTTATAGTATATATGGACTTGGGAAGCAGAAATCTCCAAATAATCTCAGCTCATGTGGATTTCTCATGTGGATTCCTGACCCACCTTTCAGTGTAACTAAACCAAATTTTCATCTGGTCTACATCAATGTCACAGGGGTACTTTCAACTTATACCCACTGAGGACCTGAATCACAATGTTCACACTCTAAAATGCAGATTAATCATCTAGAGACACATTAGTTGGCTACTGGTATTTCCCAAGAAGTTCTGTAAATTTAAAAATTGAACAAGAACATACATTGCCTTAAGTTCCAAGTCCTCTTTCTTTCTATTATCTCAGTGCGTCGCCCAAGTGACCCTTCGATGATAATACACATAAATACATCAGAGACATGCTCAGTCCATGATTAAATACCCTGATAATTTTGAGGCCCTCCAACATATAGTGTTTCACTCTATCGCAAACACTAATGCAGTCAACCAGTAGCCACAATCAATTACTCAGAGCGGCTGCACTCGTGTTCACTCTCCAAAGTTTCTTGACTAGGTGCCAACTGCGTTAAAGGCCTATCACTTTCCAGAGCAAGAAAAAAAAAAGAAAACTCCCACAGCGATATCCTTTAAAATAGATATAAACACTCTGCCTGCATGACTAGCAATGAAACAGCCCCTGACAAAACTCTGGTGTCCAGGGCTGCTAACAAATAGTTAACCCTCTAACCCATTCTGCATCCCACTGATGGACTGACAGAACAAACTTGGATAAAACAACCAAGTGACTGGGAGCCACAACCAGTTCCAAGAACACTCCGGGACCAGAAAGCTCTGGCTGGGTAGGATTTCAAGGTCTTGTCCACAAGGATCCACAATTAAAATTTCTTGTGCTAAAGTTTCATGGTGAAATAAAAACCCTGAGATTCCAATGCTTCCCTGCTCCCCCTCCCTGTTCCAAACACCGCTCACAATACAGCACGGTGGAAGGAACAGAAAACCTCCAGTATTTTGGCAATCAGCGCTGCCCTCTTTTACATATTTCAATTCCATCTTTTGGAAGAGCTGTAAATCTTTCCTCCTGTTTTTTCTCTTGTTCTGTCTTCAGCTAGCTTGGCTATATAATTACAGCGTTCATGTTACTTGCATGCAGAGGAAATGATGCTTAAAGGGAAGGGAACTAAAGGCCTTTCTCTTCCTTTCTCTCCTCAGCTCCTCAGCTTTAGGGGTGTACTAATATACATGGTGAAGTGATAACATAACACGGCTTGTTTCCTTCTCTCTACCCTAGTTTCTTTTTTATTACATTTTTTGTGGTCTTCAGCTGTCATGGGGTGTTATCTGACAGGCAAGAGCCAGTGTTTCTGGATGCTATGAATTCAAGCATCACTCCCAGCTTGACGGCCTGTACCTCCTCCAAAGATTACCAACATCCAAGTAGAGTGGGCAGGAGGAACGTCTTGGTCTAATCCTCTCCAGCTCATGGCTTGTATACGACTAAGGTGGTTTCTGATGGAAGAGTTGAGGCCTGTCACTCTCCCTGGGGCCATCTTTGTTAATGGACAGAAAGGACATGGTGCTTGTCCTTTGTTCAAAACTCATATTATAATTCCAGAAGCACTGGGAGCGCTTGGGGAGCAACACCTGTACTAGAGCAGCCGATACTTTACTGCTCTGCAGGTGGGGAAACCAAATTATGGGACAAGAGTCCGAACTGCAAATGGGTCACGCCTGGTGATTCAAAAGGACACAAGAGGGTGAAGGTCAGTTTGCCAGACAGGGTAATCTCAGGCCTTGTCCCTCCCTTGTTAGTGTATTTGAGCTTCTTCCTTCCTTGCTCTTCCTTCCTTGGAGCTCCACAGACGACCTCCGCAGGTAAACCCTGTGCAAGTGGTTCTGAGCAATCAAACAATGCTTTTAAAGATCTGTGGCTATTAAAATTCAGAATCTGTGGGCAGAAAAAGTAAAAAAAATCCAAACCCTTAAACTTTTAGGATTAAAATATTTTTTTCCTTCCCATTTATCGAGTGGACAAACTTGAACCCTCTCAAAACGTGATGGGATTTAAGGCTGATTTTGACCTTGTCTTTGTGCTTGTCCATGACAGCTAGACAGGAACTGTTGATCAAGTTTCTTGTTTTATTTCATTTAAATGTCAAAAAACATAAGTTTTTTTTCCCCCATAAATGTTCCAGTCTCCATGAAATTTTCAATGAGAAACTCTTCTGCAGTGCAGGATGAAGTGGCCAAAGAGAAAGAATGAGTCATCTCCCCTCCAATTTAGAGAGTAGGGTCAGGACAATCCCATGGGATGTGGAAGAATGAATTTCAAGTCCCTCATTGGCACAGCTTGGACTTGTGTCCCCAAAAATTGCTTTCTGCACCCCCATGGTTGTGAAAGCAAGGCTATCGCAGTATCAGTGCTTCCCAAATGCTTCTCAACCTGCTGTGACAATACTAATGTGATTTGAGGAAGGTACAAGCAGTGTCCTTTCGTAAGCAGACAGTTTCACTCCCACATTAGCCGTCTGTGGGAAGTTCATTCCATCGCCTCATCCCTCTCTGGCAAGATCAGGAAGGTTTCTGGCCAGCTCAGTTACTAAGTGGTGGATCCAAGGTGTTTGGATTTGCCCTTGGCCTTCGTTTAACTCTGACGTTCTCTCTGCTTCCCTTATTAGCTGTGGAATTAGGGAGGGTAAGACTGCCTACAGCTGCAAGTGTCTTTGGAGATGTGATAATTATTTTAAAGAAAATAATGACAACCCATAGCTGGAAACTATGTCTTTGATGGAAAGAAAAATCACTGTAGCCTGTTTCATTGCGCATGTAAACATGTGTTTTGCCGATGCCTTTAAAGACTGTCCTAATTTTAACCTTGTTTAACTTTGAAATTTGCTTTCAACTTTGCTTGGAACAGAAGCTTGTGGTGCAACATGGGGGAACATGCCAATGTGTTTTGTTGAAGGAAACATTAAATAAATGGAATGAGGAGGAAACAAGAAGGTAGGAGAAATCAAATGACAATGGATTGGGCCATGGTAAAACAACACATTATCTGTGACGATCAGACAGTTCCTGTACAGGGGAAATAAATGGGACCATGCCTCTGCCAAAAAAAAGAAAAAAAAAAAGGGCTTTTTGCTTGCAGCATTGCTGTAACTGCTCGTTCATACATGTGGTCTGATGAGCTTGAGAAACAGATCCACTTTGAGCCTGTTTTCTGGAAGAACTGAATAGGTGTGCTGGTTGCCAAATATGCAAAGAGGTAATTGTTTCTTTCCCCTCCTTTTGAATCAAAAGGTCACTAATACTCATGTTTAATTGATAGGTACAAAACATAATGATATTGAGTACCTATTGAGTTGATGAAATTAGCCAGTTGGGGAGAGGAGGGTGGTTTCTGTTAATATCTGCACTCAGTGCCTGCAGTTCGAATTCAACCTTTTATTAGAGACCAGAGAGCTCAAATGTAGTGGCAGAAGGACAGGCAGAAAGCCTTTGAAGTCCCAGATAGAGCCAATAGACTTTTATACTCAACATCAACCAACCTGGTATTGCACACCTAAAAAAACGAGTGGGATTTGTCTGACTTCTGCATCTGAGCTTGCTGCTTCAGGCTCTCTTTAAAGTCACCGTCACCAAAGGCATCTAGCACAAAATTTATCTCATCTTTTATCGGAATCCTGCAATAGGTCCAAGGAAATATACTTTAAAAAACCTGTTGGATATAAAGGAAATATAAAGGGAGCTTGAGGTATAAATGATAGGATTTTAATGTGACATGAGATACTTTTCTTCTTGTACTAAAGAATGTACCTGTTACCCCTTCCATTTCATCTTTCACATCCTCTGTCAAGAGTATCTGTATGTAGACAGAGCTTCAAAACTAAAGGGAAGAGCTGATGTTACTAACCTTATTCTTGGTAGCAGACAAGACTTCCATGCCAGTCATAGCAGAGCTTTACCTAATCTGAATCCCTCTCACATCAGCCACATCTGCCACAGCTGGTGTTTTCCATCCTACTTCCCTCTGGGTGGGGTTTATTCCCAGAAGAGGATAATCAAGACTTTCCATCCTCCTGTCCCAGCTGCGTTTAGGCCTTTTAGATTATAATGGCTCAAAACTCTTTCCAGGTCTTTATCGGAGCTTCCTTTTGTTTACAGCTACAGTCCAAGGTAGCATGTCTTTCAAGCCACCCTAGCAAGGATTTCACTGCCCAAAATTCATGCTACCCTTCCCATAATGTCTCTTTCTTAACTCCCAGCAATCATTTGGACTGAATTTACAAACATGCCTGATATTAGTTGATGTCAAGCGCAAGGATCGCTCACCACCCATATATGGGAAAACCATGCATCCTCCTGTAGAGCAAAAGCATGCAGATGCAGTGATTCTGTTGATTTAATGATTAATTTTCCTTAATTCTTATAACTCCTTAGTAAACTATTGATGAGCCTTCTGAATTGTCCTATAAAATGAAGGGATTAAACATGCTAAAAATGGTAAACAATTTCAAAATCAAGGGCACATATGCAGACAGAAATTAGATTGCAATGCTGTTATGGGGGATATGTTCCTCTGGTGTAAAACGGTTCCTTTTCAAGCATTTTAACTCATTTTACTGATTTACTCATACACTCAGGATTGGGTGAGGGAGCATGGCGTTTGTAAGTATTACAATTCTGTACAAAATAAAATGTCAGGGCGTATCTGTCTGCCTTCATTTCACATGAACTAAGCATTGTAAGGAAAGATTTCTGCTCAGGATTTGCAGCTTGGCTGCTTTTCAGTCCATACAGCGTGATGAGGAATCCTAGGTGCTGGTCGTAAGTGGGTCTTAAGCTTCCTCAGGGACCCAAACTCAAACACTGGACTCAACACTACAGAAAAACACTTATGTATGATCAGTATTGTGTGGTTTAGGGCATTTTTCTGGAGGCTGAGGAAAGCTAAGCTGCCATGCAGGCATCGGTTATATTCCCAGCAGACCTGATTTCTTAATCGCCTTCTCCAGTTATGTGACTCCAGGATTCCTTTGCTTTACCTGGGAAGGCAACTACACCTGAGCTAGGTCTAACTGTGCTGCAAGCTCCTTAAAGAGCAAGTTCAGTCCAAGACAGCAATCACACCTCTCTTCTAAGGTTACGGTCTTTGTATCGCTGGCATGGAGATCCTATTAGGAATGTAGCCAATTGTAGTATTACATGTGCTATTTGTTGAAGAAGAATTTTCTTTGCTTTCTCTTGTTTCTCTAGGAAGTAGCCACAAATGTCCAGTGTAAGGTTACCCGGCCCACACAAAATTTTATCAGATTTTAACAGCTATTCCTGGAATTACATATTGTTTTGTCTTTTTGAACTGAAATGACAGCAACTCAGGTGTCAATTTTCATATCAGGTTCTGTTTTTTCCCTAGGGCTGCTTGAAGAGTTCAAATTTTAGTAAGATGCCAAAATTAGAAGTAAAGGCTTGGAGGTTGGGGGATCATTTTTTTTCTTGGTGATAGAACAGAATATTTTTTTCTAAAGTTCAAAGCTAAATAATGATCATGGTTCTCTGGGAAAAAAAAAAGAGAATCTGCTACAACACCATCCTGGAGGAAGAGATCAAGACAGACTGAAGACATTGGCAGTGCCTGTGTGTCTGTGGATTGTTTCATGGTGGTGCTCTCTTGAGCAGATCTATCCCAGCAGTGTGGAATTGCTATTGATAACTTCCCCTTTGCTCCTCCCTAACAAAGTGCACATGTGGGGACTCAGCTCACAGTGATTTTACCAACCAAGCCTCTTTGCAACTGCTAGAAGGGGAGAATAGGATATCACCCTGTATTAGAGGGACCTCAACTCAACTCTCCTTTTATGAGAGAGTTGCAATTAACTCCCACATCCCACATCCACAGTGGTGGTCTCGCCATCCCTGGAGGTGTTCAAAAAACGTTTAGATGTGGCGCTTCAAGACATGGTTTAGTGAGTTTAGCGGGCCTGGTGGCATCAGGTATACGGTTGGACTTGATGATCTTTGAGGTCTCTTCCAACCATAATGATTCTATGATTCTATGAAATCACCTTTTAGAAATGTTTGTATGTGTTGATAAAGAAGGATTATGGATGACTTAGGTTAGGGTAGATGCCTACTTTCAGATGACTGAGATGTATGCCACTGCAGTGGTAGTTCATTTTCTTGCATTGTTTTTAATATTAATCTTGGAAAAGTAGCCTGCCGAAGAGGTGACTTGATGTACATGAATTAAAACTCTTGTGAAACAACTCAGGAATATTTCTGAAGTGAAGTTTTTGCTTTTGGCCTAATTAGTCTGCTTCTTACATTTTCACTTACAAATCAATCATTGATTTTTAAGAGATTTTACCTTAGACAGGCTCAATTAGCCAAGTGCATGTTATTGTATGATTTGATAAGCAGCTGTTGTTCTCAGATGAATGAGCTATCATGTTTGCTTGGGACATATTGTCAAACGAGTGTGACTTGAGCTCACCCATTTAACTTTTGGCACAAAGCTGGGATGTCCTAACGAGGAGGCTGTTAGCTTAAACTTTCCACATAGCAGAAAAAGCAGGAGAAACACCTTCAACAGAGTTGAGAATTGCCTCTGCAGAGACCTTTTCCTCTTCAAAGAGATTAAAGCAGGACCTGAAAATGCAATGCTAGTAATGAGTAACCTCCACTTTAAAGCAAGATGAAGCTGGCGCATTTGCCATGCAGCAATCTGCACTTTGGGAAACGTGGGTGAGCATGGGCAGAAACAATGCCCTTTGGTTTAGGGAGTAATCTCTAGAGCTGGGATGGACTCCAAGTGTTTGAGTTGCCTTGGTTTGCTGATTGCTGGTTTCAGTTTTTTCTTTCTTTAACATTTTTTTCATCTTTTTGTTTTTCTCAAAGTGACTCTCAGCAAATTTGACAGCACCCACACACCCCACCCTCTCTAGCCCCCCTAATATGATTTAAATGCCTGCCACTGCTGCCTGTACCAGTGCTGTAAAAAGAACTGGCTCCTGTTCAAGTCCTTCTCCTCTCCAAATGTTTCGGGATTTGGAGCCCATACATACAATTACTGCATGTTTCTCAGGAAGAGAAAATAGCCAGCAGCTGTTCAGTGTCTGATCAATTATGACTTGAAGAAGAGGAGTGAAAGCGAGGGGAGTTATTGGTTAGAAATCTGCACACAATTAGGAAACAATGCTAAGAATGGGTGCTTGGGAGACACAGGGAGGATAGATACCCTAACCGTGTATTGTTAGGCTAACAGGTTTACAACGGTCTCCCCAGCGAGAAAATTGCCCCTAACCTGATGTAGGTATTTTTTTTCTGAGGGTTTGGCAAGATGAAGGAAGAAGAGGAGTCAGTCCAAGTCTGAGAGCATGAATACTTGAGAGGAAGACTGGTAAGTGGGTGTCTTGGAGTAGATCTCCCTGTCCCAGTCAAGCACTGCACTGATTTTGATGGCAGCTTAGACATCCACTCCATGTGGAGATGCATAAATGTAGGCAACTTGGTCTGCAAGACAAATCCTGCCTTAAGGGTTCAATTCAGTTGCCCACCACACAGGTGTGGAGTGTCATGTGAGAAGCCCAAGGCTAGCTGGGCACACAGGGTTGGCAAATATTGCAAAACACCTTAAAATATTTGCTCCTTAGAAGTATTTGAAAGGGAATTTCACTCCTCGCTGGAGTGAAATCCAGAGACTAGAAGGTTTCCCAAACAGCAGTAGACTCCTACCTTTTTACAACTGAATTTAACCCAAAATCTCCATTGCATTTGGTATAAAGAAAATATTTTTTCCATACTTAGTATCTTGTCTCACATTTTACCTGAGGTGACTGGAGAGGTAGTGGGGTGATAGATTCTTCACTTATTAGCACTACCCAGCACCATATGCACCCTTTAATTGACAAGACATGATCTGTGCAGCCTCTATTTACTTACATTGTGACTGAATGTGGTTTTGGGTGATGCTTATGTTTACCTGAGATCCAGGTGAAACCTCCTGGATCTGCATTTGGGAGTCAAAGGATGTTTGAGCATTATCTTATGGCTTGGAAGTTTGGGATGAAACTGAAGGGAAGTATTTGTTAGTGACTAAATGAACCCATAAACCCACTGTTTACAGAGCATATGGGTCGACCTTGAAGACGTCATGTCCAAAATTTTGACATATTCTAGAGCTTTTTCCTGTACACTGTTGACTCCAAATCTCAGCAGTCTCGGAGAAACCAAAGCTGTTTTCCTTCAAAGTTTGTTCAGTAATCTGTGATGAAATGGGCATAGGGGTTTACATCCAGTTTCAGTGAATAAGAATAAATGGAAAGAATTGATTTCCAATGTACCTTAGGGCAAAAATGAAAATGTTTTCAAAATTAGTCATTTGTGGGGAAAAGGCTTGGTAAAATCTGACAGTTGAAAATGTGTCAGCTTGTGGTTATGTGGCCTGAGATCTTTATAGCTGATGAATTTAACTACATCCAGTATCCAGTAACATGATTCGATAGTCCCTACATGAAGCTGCATAAAGACTGAGTCTGTCTTTTCTTCACACAGCAACAGAAGCACTTAGTAAATTCTGTTCAACAGTGTCGTCACCATGGATATGTTTACTGTTTTTGTTGTGACATGTGGAATTTTACCTAAAGTCTCAGTTCCCTTGCAATTATATAAGATTATTTATCTTCATTAAGATTATTTATCTTTATTATGTATAAAGTACTTTTGATGAGGAACACCTGTAAACATGACCCAAAAAACTTTCAATGTTTAAGAAAAAGAAGTTTACATTGACCTAAAATGGATTTATTATTTCACCTAGCTACATTAATTTAAAATTTAGATGCCTAGTCAACATAACTCTCTGCAGCACATACATATTCAGTGGAAAAAGCTAAAAAGTATTAATCTGAACCTAAGATATATGGGATGAGCCTTCCCCTGGACATCCCAGTCTTTCCATTGACTGGAGAACTGCAGATGATTAGCTTTGAACAGACATCTAACTCTTAGATGGATAGAGTTACGTGAGAATCCAGTTTAATGTCAATGTAATTTCTTTACAGGCTCTTTAATGATGATGTTCACTCATAAGGCAACAGAGTAAATCTGCTGAAACAGATGTCTTGTTTAGCTACGTGATAGCTCAAACGCATTTTTCTCTGGAGCCATTGAGAGATGCTGACCTCAGAGCAATAAAACTACATGTTCACAGCACAGTGTTTTTTTAGATTAGAACTGCAATTTAATTAAAGCTTATTTCCAGGAACACTGATAGAGTCCTCCTTGTTCTACCAAGTTAAATTCAAAGGTCATGTTCTTCAACTGGCTTTTTGGTGCCATGCAGATTAAACCTACAATGTTCTAACCAGTCAGGTATCTCCAAGCATTCAGGGTGCTCTGGCCATATATAGCTATTTATGTAACTATGTCCTAGTTCAGTTGCGACAATGCACAGGGGAAGTTGAAGATTGCCTGCTCAGTTGTCCCAGATGAGATTTTTCCATGATGCTGTTGCAGTTTCCACTTTCCTGAACTGACTTGACACTACCTATGCCATTTGTCTTCGCTGTGTCAAGTAACAGTGTTCCCAGACTTTTTCATTCCACCTCTGAAGTGACCTGGGCCTCCTTCCACTTCTTATGAGTGACCTGGGCTGCTCTACTCTGTTCCCCTGAACCTCCCACAGAACCATCACAGATCTCCTGGCCTCCAATTTTTTTCCGTTCTGGTCCCACAGATTTAAGTCCTAGTGTTAACTCAATAAGAAGCATGGGGCTCAGAGAAAGATTGTCACATTCCCTTCTCCAGTCCTTGACCTATGAACCTCTTTTCAGAGACACACAGATGTTAACACCTGAAAGTCCCAGTGCATGGCTGTTTTCTGACCTCCAGGATTAGCATAGCTTGGAGATACTCAACTAGGCACTCCTGCAGCAAGTAAGATAACTGCCAGTTGAGCTACCATATCTGTTGGGACATTCATGACAGCTTCTCCCTATAAATTATTTTTCCCATAATCATTTTCCTCTTTCTGTTTTCAGTACAGATTTCATTTCTGTGTTTTGGACCTAAATATGACTGTGATAGACAATTTAGTTCAAAATATATATTTGGTTTTTTAGTAAACAGAGACTGAAATGTTTCTTTACTAGATTGTGAATAGTTTTGGGTGAAGATCTGCTGGTAGAGTCAATCAAATTCACAAAAAGTACTATTTCCTTTTTGTGTTTCTCAGATAAAAGATGTTGGGTTTTGGGCAAAGGCAAGTGAGTAGAACTACTTTAAATTCTTGATTTGTTACTGAACTTGTAAATAGAGTATTTTGCAACTTTATTCAGGGACATGCAATTACCGTTTTTTGTACTCCTTTTTTGAAAGCCAGTTCATATGATCTACTGGTCAAAACTCTGCCAAGTTTTTTTTTCAGGCTCCCTGAACAGTCAGTGGAGAGATAAGCACCTCCAGAAGATGAGTCTTCCAGTAGATATCTAACATAACTTAAAATAAAGCATCCTTTGGAGATGTGTTTCTTTCCAGTGATTGTCCAGGAAGCCTATGTGACCAGTTCAGACCACACATCTATGATTAAAGAAAGTCCTATGATATTCATTACATGCTCTATGAGAAGAGTCTTTAGGCTTATTTACTTAACATGAGTGAAGGATTTTTCTTCCAATATCTTTGACTTATAAAGCACGTTATGCTCCCATGAACATCAGTTGTTGTCTGTCACTATCTTCAATAAGAACAAGAACAGGTCCTTGAGGAAAGCCCCACATGAGGTGATTCACAGCAGTTTAGAAAGCTGGGTATCCTTCAAACCAACTCCCTTGTTTTGCTATGCTTTGTGAACTCTTCTTCTATGTTGCTGATTTAAGTACACTGTGATTGCTGCTTCCACATCTCTTACTCTCTGGTTAGTTACAAAAAAATACCAAGAAACTTTCTCCTCTGGTTAGTGAGATCCCAGATTTTCATCCCAGTCATCTTCTGGTTAAGTTGTCATTTTTCTGAGATACATGAATCTGTCAGTCTTTGAGAGTTGACATCTTGTCTCCTTCTGACTTGAACATATAGATGCTTATTAGCCAAATCAGATTGTATATATCAGGCAGAAAAAAATGCCTAAGCTTTCAAATTCAGATCAATTCCTTCTCTGGCTGATACCTCTCTTCCCAGAGAAGAGATTTTGCATATGTTTTAGCTGCTTTTCCTATTCAAAAGCATTAGATTAATAAACCCCTTGTAGCTTAATTTACTTTGCACACTACTTCAGGAATTTTTCCATGCCCTCCTCCTGTCTTTGTGCTCTCCAGCAGATACTTTCACCAGCTTCTTCTTTGTTCTCCACCACCAGAGAATTCCTCCACCAACACAATGACCGAAATGAAAGGACAAGAGCAGCTTTGTGTACCTAGGATAGCACCTGATATTGCAGGCAAAGCCTGTCCAAAGGTTTTGGTTGTTTATTTTAAAGCATAATAGCTTCACATTCCTATCTCACTGTTGAGGCTTCCTCTCTATCAACTAAGTCCCATAGTGTAGCAACGCAGCAACGCCGCTCCCATGGTTCTTCTCTTCCTGGTTCTTCATTGAATTTTCCCCATCACTTCCAGTTTTGACTGCTTGAAAATGCTTTTACAGTTTATTTCCTCTGAAAAATAGCTTTCTCTTCTAAAAGAAATTAAATCTTATAAAAGAAATGTTGCTAAAGATTCGTTGCTAAAGACTAATTTTTTGTTTCAATATTCTATGTGAAACACATGAGGCAACGAAAATAGATATCATTTACTTGGTTCACAGGAAATCATTTGTGTTTTGAAACAAAACTTTTCTTTCAGAATCCACTGAGAGATTTGTAAAATAGCAAACCTTGATCTGTCTTCCTTGCAAAAAAGAAGAATCTTCAGTATTTTTCCCTCGTAAAAAAATGTATTCTCATTTCTCTTCACTTCCACTCTCTCAATGGCATTGATAAGAACGTCCCAGGACCAGCAGAACTCCCAACATGGTCATGCTTTCTTGAATAGCTGTATGGAGTTGGTCAGACCTCAGTGAGAATACATCTTTGGAGTCTGGTCTTTCAGAGATCAATATAAGCACTTTTTTACTAAGGATCGCATGAAGGGAACGGCTCCGAAAACATCTGTGTGAAATTATGAATTGAGAACGTGCTCTTCTGAGATAAATCCCTTATTAGCTCCTCTGCTTCCAATATGCCCGCCTTTGGTCACCTGAGGCATTGCCAGAGAAAGCAGAGCAATTGTCAATGTGCTGCTTTTCCTGTGGAAAAAAAAAAAAATAGAGTATTTATTGTGGTCCTTTGACCTTCTTTGGAAATGATCCTGCATTCCTTCTCCCCACCAGACTGCCTGGGCTACAGGGCAGTTCAACACCGAGTGACTTCCCAGCTGTGGAGACCTCAGCATTGATGTGTCCAGGCAATAGCAGGGAACTTGAGGGGAAAAATAAAGTAGCACAGACACAGGCACTGGAAAAAGCAACACCTCCTGAATTACTGCTACCATTTCCCGAAGCAGTAGTGGTTGGGTCTGTTAGGGAAAAGGTCTACCTCCCAGCCAACTACTGACTCAGCCTGTCCTTATTTTCATGTTCGAGACCTAAGAAGACCAAACTGAAATCACTTGCATTGGGGTAGCATACAGAGTTTCCAGCTAGGATCACCAGCCCCTTGAAATCAATGCACTATGGATAATCATAGCACACCCCGTTATTAGAGATTTACAGCCAAGGTGAGCTGAGACCCAGCAGTGGGTTTGGAGTTGACATGGCATGACTGCAATTATGCAGAAAGTCAGTGCTGGAAAGTGGAATAAAGGCTATTTGAAGCCGAGTTTCTCCCTTCACATCTGAATTGGTACCTTCAGACTAAGTGCCGGTCTGAAGTCTCCCCCAAAACACAACCTCAGAGTTAATTTTAGACATGCTCATAAGATGTGCTTCCTTTAGTAGAAAGCTTTTGGCTCTCTGTACAGATCAGCAGTTTTAGTGTAAGCAGAAGTCATGTGAAAAGTAAAATTTGCCCCTGGGAGTAACAATTGATTTATATCGTAAATGCTAATGAACCAGGGCTGTAGATACTACCTTTTAATTTGACCCATGCTCGTAAGTCAATGTTCAGATTCTCACTGAACCACAGTATTCAAAGATCTCCGTTCAGTTTTAGAGATGCTTTATTTCACCTTGAGCAAAGCAGCTTTACAACTTGTTTCCCTACTTGTAATAAGAAAATCTCCCTTTTCTCACCCTTTTTCTATCTCTGTAGCGAAGTATGTCTTTTACAAGGTTTTTTGCAACGTGTGAAAGTACCATTATGATCTTGGTTCAGAGCTCCCCGGCACTTCTGTAATATTGGTAATAAGGTGGCAATTTTTAGCACGCTTATTCTGCCTAAGAAAGTTCAATTTGTCTTTTTGTGTTCAGTCAGAAGAATCAGGTGAAGTCTGAGCAGCTGAATATCAGGACCATTCCAGTTTGCGGTTTAAGATAAACTTGGAACTGTAATAACGTAAGCCCAGAGATTTTTGCTAGTGGAATTGTAATCTTAAAGAAAACTGATGTATGGAAATTATATTACTGCTGTCTTTCACATGCACATTCTCAATACTCTTTTATTTAAGAGTTCTTAACTCTTGACCTCATGACAAATTTATCCCTCATTTAATACTTAAGATGTTTAGACCATTAGGTAAAAACAGTATTGTTATTTAGGTTACGTGTTGAGAGTCATAGCGCCTGGAAAGAATCCTGCTTTGTGGTTTCCAGCCTGACTTGAGAAAATTAGAATTGCAGTAAGTCTACCCATGCAGTTAAATTTAAAATAAAAATCTCAACCCAAATCCAGACTGAAGCAAATCTTAACAGTGTGAAGTATTATTGCAAAGGTTTAAAAATTTTTGCTTCATTTCGTCAATATATGCCATTTCCTGAAGGAAGCCAGACAGCTTTATCATGTGCAAAGTATATAGGCATACACATATATTTCACACATACACACACATATATGTGTGCATGCATATGCATGTGTGCATGAGTGTGTATATATCAATTTTTTTCCCTTTCTTCTTCATATCAGACTTCACCATATGGCACTAAACCCATCATTTAATGTGGAATTATGAAGCTAATGGAATGTGGAGAATGATGTCTTGCTTTCCTATTGGTCACCAGGCTCCTCTTTAACTGCTGGAGGAAGACCAAACTTATAAACAGAGGTCTGTGACTATAGAAACACCCAGATCAACTTTTAAATTTCATCACATTAAAATAATTGACTTATTTTATTTTTCTGTACATTGCACAGGAAAAATGCCTGGCATGTGTGTGTTCAAATATATATATTGTTCAAATATATATATTGCAGTTCAAAATAGTGACGTTGACTTACAGGTCACATAGTTCATCCTAGTGAGAGATGCCAATTTATTCTCCATACAGTCATTAGCAGCTCACTGAAATACAAGTAGAATTCAGCACAAAAAGCTCTGGTATCAGTGGAAGTTTTTAACTTATTCCTGCTTAAGGGCTCCATACACAGGGTCAACAGACTTGTTACTCACTCTTACTGTGTTTTTCCCATCTACTCTTCCAGCTTTCTATACACACATGTGTATTCGAATCATTATGGGTATGCTTTCAACAAACTCTCTTACCCCAGTGGACAAATGGATTTGCACAAATTAGAAGTCAATTAAAAGTTGATTCTGTAGAGTTGACAGTTGCTTGGTTAGAAGCTTTGAAACTCTCGCTGGTTTCTCATAACGCCATGAAATCACAAACTTGTCTCTTCTAAAAAAGATCTCTGGAGGTCCTTAGTCCGACCTCCTGCTCGAAAAAAGGGTTATATCCAAAGTCAGACTGTGCCCTTGTTGAATGGAGTTTTAAGTAAATTCGAGTTTTCCTTTCTGCAACTTGTGACTCTTCATCCTTCTGCTCTACATCTCCGAGTAGCTGTGTTTCCTCCACCAACCCCATTTACGTACTGGGAGTCTGCAGTTTGTTCTCCCCTTTTCCCATGGCCAAATATCATTGAAAGTACTCACTGCCAGGGAGAGTAAGAGGTACTCATGTGGATGCTTTTTATAGAGTCCCAAGCTTTTTCCAAACAGAGTGTTTGCAACTCGTTACATCTTAATGTGCATCCATGATCCTTAGCGGTGTGTCTGCCTAAGTTTGGGCCTTATCCTCTACACATTTTAGTCTGTTGTTTTCCTTGAACTCCAGCATGACCACATCTTCCACTTCTCTTATCCTATGTCTTCCCCAAGTCTTATTCCTTACTCAAATAAAACTAAAGTTGCTAAACCCAAGCTATTTGGTTTATCAATATTTTATATAAAAAATTTATTTTCCTTTCCACACTTCTGTCATAGCTACCATAGCCTTTCTATATACCTTGGCACTTTTACCTTCAAATGATGCATCTTGTTTGATACATCACAAGAAATACATCAAGAAAAAATGCGAATGCGGTCCACTCTCTTTCCATCAGAAACATCAGATCTGACTTTCTATTGCTGTCCCCAGAACTAATCCTTTCTACCAGCCTTCATTATGTCCCCAACTCTCATTCAGCTTCTTAACACTCATCCAATCCTCCATCTTTCCCGAATTTGATTACTTTATGTTCCAGCTTCCATGATTGGCTCAAAAGGAGTCTTCCTACTGAATACAGAAACCTAACTACCCGTCTTCTGTAACTTCGTCTTCTAGCTTCACGAATCTCTTCATAATTCTGCCTCTTTGTCTGATTTTTATGTCTGTTGGTCACACAGATGATTCCTTTCTTCTGTATTTGAATATTAGTTGTCTCCTATTAGGTTTCCTGTTCTGAAACCAGCCTTACCTTTGATGACTGCAAAAAAATGAAGGTCTTAGTATTAGTTATGCAAGGTCGATGGAAGTTGGTCTAAATGCCACGAAAACCTCCATGACATTTCTACTGATTTCTGCAGACTCTGGGTTAAAGTTCACATTTAGAACTATTTTGATAATGTATTAACCAACATTTCTTTAGCCTCACTATCATCACAGTCCTGATCAGTTATTTATTATTATGATTAATGCTTGCTACAGCAGTGGTGCTACGTGATCACAGCCAAGGTTCAGCTCCTGATGTGACCTATATAAATGCACAATAAGAAATAGACTTTGCCCTAGAGAAATTATGAACTGAGTAGAGAACTCAAACGATGAAACAGCCTTTCCAAAGTTGGCAATGTCAACTTTACAGCCAGGGACTTGTCTAACACCTCATGTACCTTGATTATACCCTGGAACATCAGAACACTTAGCTGTTGTTCCAATAGAAATGATCATTCACCCATCTTTAGATTTTGCATAAAAAAAGAAGCCCAAGGATGCAAAGCAGTAGTTGGAAGACGATGCCAGTAGAAATTCTATGTTAATTTCAAGTATATATATAACACTACCATCTCAACATTGGCTAAGGAGCTAGTTCTTGGGTCTTTTATAGCCAGTGGAAACTATGCTTAAGCACAGTGTGATTTGAAAAAGTGAGATGACTTGTCTAGTTTTCTACTTTTGAGTGGGACGAATTGCACTCTATCAATATTTTTGACTACAACTCTACCGAATACAAAGGGAGCCCAGAATGACTAATTTCAATTGAGATGTCCAAATTAAATGCCAACACTGTCTGATGAACACTACTTCCCCCTCCCCAGTATCTGTGAAGAGTCTACAGTTTTCCAGCTGTCGTGGCTTGCCATCAAAAATCCAAAGTTACCTAGAAAAGCAGCACCAACATGGCCTTCTCAGAGAGGAGGCTTTGGTCTGTAGACAAAATTTCCTCCCTGGTGATCGTGTTGCAAACAAGTTTTGCCTCAGAGAGTCAGGGCACAAAGAACAAAAAGGGATTTGAACAACCGGGTGGTGGGAGAAGGGAAGTGGAGGGAGGAGGGGGCTGGAATGGGAAAGTGCAGAAACAGTTTTAAATATTTGAAATCTGCAATTGTATTTCCCACCCTTCCCCTCCCAGAGCTTCATTTTTATTTTTTTTTAGCCCAGACTAACTATTCCCCCTACAATGCTTTTTCATAAAGGGATCAAGTCCATTGTTTATAGAATTTGCTAATAACAGCCTCAGTCGTGCTGTCACAGCAGAGTGATTCAATTACAAGACTGAACAATAAAAGCTCAATAAAGAAACTCAAATCCTTATTAAATTCTTCTTTTAAATTATTATTAAAAAAATACTCAAGCAGGCTAGGATTGCCAGATTGGGAATTTACGTGGAACAGAAGAATGATATGATCTCTCTGAGTAGCACGGTGCAAATTAAAAGAGGTTTAGCATTAAGTGTTCATGGCACAAAAGCAATTTTAAGTACCTGCAATCAGCTTAGGTTGGCTAAGCCTAAACATGTACAAATCGTGTAATGGGCAATATCCCTGGCAGTACCACGCAGAGCTCTGACAGATGTGTCCTCCAAGTTTTACAGTGCGTCTTACAACAGCTCACGATGAATGTCTGCATGTGCACACACACTGGGGGGGG
>NW_009610162.1:53320-62428 GCF_000690535.1 Cariama cristata
TGGGGGGGTGTGAGGGTGTGGGTGTGGGGGGGTGTGGGGGTGTGTGTGGTTTGTGGGCCACCTAGTGTCCTGGTGCCGAGTAGGCAAAATAGTCTGCTTTTCATTTCTGGTAGCACAGATTTTAAGGCAAGAAAAGAACATTGCAATCAACTATTTTGTCACCTTACCAGTCACAAAACACGATACAATGTCCCAGGGATTGCTGCATCTTTATCTTAACTGCTGCTTCAGCTGGAGACTCTTTCACAGAAGACCATTTGGTCTCTGTTTAAATCCTTCTTCCGCTGGGAAACTCATTATTTCCTTTGCTAGTCATCTCACTTTCTAGTTATATTTGCTACAAGGAACTTAAGTTTTTTGGAATTTTTTTTTTTTTTCCTCCAACCCGGCATAACTAGATGCCAACATTTTTTAAAGTCTGCTACAGAAAGTCTCAAAGTACACCAGGGGAAGTTCAGGATAGAAATTAGGAGGCATTTCTTCACAGAAAAGGTCATTAGGCATTGGGATAGGCTGTCCATGGAGGTGGTGGAGTCCCCATCCCTGGAGGTGTTTAAGAAAAGACTGGACGTGGCACTTAGTGCCATGGTCTAGTTGACATGGGGGTGTTAGGGCAAAGGTTGGACTGGATGATCCCAGAGGTCTCTTTCAACCAAATTGATTCTGTGTTTCTGTGACTAAAAACCTCTCCATTATGAGAAAATTTTGTCTGGTATACGCACTTAGAGACAGTGACTGAGACACACCTTAATCTTCTCTATGTTTAGCTAAACAATGGAAGTTTTCTTAGTTTCTCAGTGCAGTGTACGATTTCCAGACTTTGGCTCATTCTTGCAGATCTTCTCTGAATTCTTCCAATCACACTGGTATTCATTTCCATCCCATCCTCAGTATTCTGTTTTGTCACCAACAGTAGAGCCTCATTTCTTTATGGGACATGTAAGCTACGGGTGAAGATTTTTTGCATTTGAGGCATACAAGGTGTCTCTTACTTTTAACAGGTTATCTGACATTTGGTAAAAAAATGACCCTAATAGGATGTTCTGCATTTGACCACTTGTTTTTGTTAAATGTCTATGAACTTAATGGAATGTCCTACTACTCTCCGAAATCTGACTAAATTTGTCCCACACCTTAAAGCAATTTTTGGAAGCATTGCACAGTCACATATACATGTACACGAAGTCTGGCATGTTAAATGTCATGTTCTTAAGATATAGGTAAGAGAATATGGCAGAGAAAAAAGCCACAAAGAGTGAGAAGAATGGAAATCACATATAGTTCACTTCAGTTGATCATGGTGGGAGCCTGGAGCACTGGCTTAGCCTAGGTGTCATTGTAATGCCTTGATGAAGAGTGAATACTATGCTTTCAGCTTAACTTTAACGTAATAACATTTCCCTATTGCTGTCCCTACAGCGAGGGTGGGATTAGATTGTCTTTAAAAGTCCCAAATCATTCTATGAAGCTATAATTCCATCAATCTTAAAAAAAAAAAGAAAAAAGTCTTGCTTGTGCTGGTGGTTTTATTTCTATCTATAGTCAATAGCGTGATAAACAACAGCTGTAGGAAATGCTGTCTATCTCAGACACTAAGGGATGTGATGAATCATGTTGGATATTAGGAAGAACTGGATATTAGGAAGAATTTCTTCAAAGGAAGAGTAGTTAAGTGTTGGAACAGGCTCCCCAGGGAGATGGTAGACTCACCATCCCTGGAGGTGTTCAAAAAATGTTTAGATGTGGCGCTTTGAGACATGGTTTAGTGGGCATGGTGGTGTTGGAGTAGAAGGTTGGATTTGATGATCTTTGGGGTCTCTTCCAATCGTAACGATTCTATGATTCTGTGAATTACCTTCTGGCAATGTCTAATGGAGGGCAAATCATCTGGGCTACACAGCTGTCCCTTAAATCTCTCTCTCAGGTGCTTTGTTCTCTTCATTGACAATACAGAGAGCCTCATCGCTTTGCTTTGTCTAATTGCATAACTTTTAGACAGCATAAATTAAGGGATGTGAAGGCTACCTCATCGTAAATTTGGTGGAAGACTGGTAGTCTTCCAAAAGAACACATTGAGAGATGTGCAAGTTTCAGTTGTGATCTGACCTGTAGTCACATAGCTAGTGGGAACTGTGGTGTGTGCAGTTGGTCATTGCTGGATCCACTGTTGACTAAGAAAGCTATTGCAGAGGATCGCAAAACTGGAGAGCCCTCCTAAGAGACTGAGTGCCTGTCTGAGCACTTCTGCTGGTGTAGTCATCATAGGAATTGGAGCAGCAGGTCCATGACAGAGGATGTGCAGGTGTTAAAGGAAGTTGGAAAGTGTCAGAAATTAACAAATAAGTGGAGCTATATGGTGCTGGAGTGGAGAGAGGTTGCTACAGCTGCAGTTTATGATTGTTTCCTGGATGGAAATCATGCTGTATCTTGGAAATATTGGGGGTTTTGTCCTTCAACAGACATAGCTAATAATAAGGAGAAGAAAATGATACTAGTGCTAGCCTTTGGTAGGGAGAACATAACCCAGAATTCCCTCTGTTGTCACAGACTCCTCTGTTGGATTCACCCATCCTTAGATAATTGTCTAAAATAGATGACATGAGATGCCCTCTGAAGTGACCTTTCACTGATAAAAGCAGGAAACCTGGCTTAAAGCAGGGGTTTATGTTTTAAATGGTTGTGGTTAAGGGAGATGAATTCTACCCTCAGCACTCAATCTAAGTTAATCATCAAGAATCTGCCTGTCAGTTCAGTGAGACATATGGAACATTCACCCCATCTTTGGGTAGTGGTTTATGATTGCTGGGATAAGTCATCCTCCAAAGTGGCAGTTTCTCTGCACTGATTACAGAGAGCATGGAAGGAGAAAGCTCTTCAGAAAGGTTCTTCAGTGACTTTCCTAAAAAATCAGGCAGGATGAATATAGGCTTTTAAGTCTTTACAACAGAGACCCAGAGATTTTCAAGAGCTGCAGTTGGGTCCTGTCTTTATGACAGTTTGACTGTGAAATGATGAATCTCCCCCACTTTTTAGGGATACAATGGGGTATTCATTCCTGTTGCAAGTTATAGATGCACTTAGTTGGGGGTTTACCTCACCTAAGGTTTACCATCGAAAACTTAAATGTTCAGTCCAATCCTGGATTGGATGCCTAAGACATAAAGTAGAATAAGTCATCTCTCAAAGTACTCATTTCTGCTCATGGTTCATTTCTCCCTAGCTTGAATTAAACTTGCAATTTTTAAGCGGCCACCTGTAAATAAGTGAAATCTCTGCCTTCTGAGATACAAATGAGCATGACTGACATCTGCCAGATGGAAAAAGAGATCTTAGACGTGTTGTTAAATGCTTTAGGTACACAGCAGAAAGTTTATTTTTGTTTTAGTAAAGAAAGCTGATGCATTGGAAGCAAGAATGATCTGAATACGTTCTCTTTTCTCTCCTAAATTAAGAAACATTTGCAAAGTATGGTAGCAGTGAGGCAAAGGCAGCTTTTTTACTCATACTAAATAAATGTAAATGATATAGGCTGATCAAATGCAGCTGACTGCTTTGGACACCTTATGAATTTTCTCACATAAACTTCTCAAAAGTGGAATGAATTTCTATGCTAGCAGACACACATTTTTTAATTAAAAGAAAAGCATTTATTAGAATGGATAAGAGAGCTAAATCTGACCAATATACCTTTGAAGCTCCCATCCCCCTGCTTTATCCCATGAACTTAAACTCTCTGAAATGTGGCATGGCTTTATATTTCACAGCATCCATAATATGGATTTATCAAAGGTCACTATGGCAACATCCAGGCAGTCCGAGACAAATACGCATATGAGCATAGAAACAGGACAAAACAAACTGAAATCGCCCTGTTCCCACCCAGTCTTCTCCCCTGTCCCTTCAACTCCAAATTTAGACGAATGCTGTTATTACTCCAGCCGATATTACCTCAGCAGAGATTGAAAAGCAAGAGAGATTTCACACCACACATACGGAGAGGAATATCGATGTATAGGCACATTGCACACATAGGATCACTGGGGCTATGGGTAACTCGGCAGAATAATTGTATTGGCATGTGTGAATTCTGGGAATCAGAACCTCCTCATATTTGTTTTGGCTATGTTTCCATGGCAATAAGTGCACTTGCTATTAATTCTCAAGTTTATTACTAGTCTTTATTCCTAGTATTTAGGGGAGGAGGGTTATTCACATTCACTTTGGAATTCCAGGCCTTATATATATGAACCTGAACTTACGAACAGTAAATACATATATATATAAAAAATACAAAATGGGGCACTCAGAATCATGAATCTCTACACTGACAATGATAAGCGTTTTCAGAAGTGATTGAGAACTTTGAGATATACCAATCCTCTTTTACTAATAGTATTGGAAGCTGCTCTTTTGGAGACGTCTAACCACAGCTGAATTTAAAACGTAATTTTTTGCTTTACTTTGCTCATTTTGGAAAACGGAACACTTTTAGCATTTTTTTCCCTGGAAAGAAGGAAAAGTATCCAGAAGATGAAAAAGTTCAAAATATTTTTTTGTTTCTGTGTTCACGTCTATATTCATACATTGTTATATATTGCACACACAGACCAACACATGCACATAAATCTATATGAAAAGATATCAATGGGACTGCAGTTGCAAAGTGAATTTCTCAGTACTTAAAATAAGTCAAAATAAAAGTTGCTTGTGAAACCTTACCTTCCTCCCATTTTTCACATACTATCTTGCAACTTAATGATACAGTAGCTTACTATACTTAAATGGGAACCTCCCATGGTGAGAACCATGTCCAGATAGCAGTAGCAATTTATTATAAAATTTTTGCTTTATCGTGCAGTAGTTGCTTCCAGAATGTATTTTCTACCCGTAGTTCAAAGGCCGCTCTAAAGAAAGAACTCTTCATTTTCTCCTGGGCTTTTTTTTGGCATTAAGTGGTTTTCCAATGTTAATCATCTTCAGAATATCCCTCTGAGATGGGAACATTATCCTTACTTTACTAATGGAAACCTGATAAATAGATTAAGATTAACATGGAAAGTATCCAGCTATTTTGGTGTCCAGGCTGAGTTCTGAGTTTCTGCTTTGGCAAAGGTTTAAGCGTTTATACCTTATTAATCTCATCCAACTTTATCTGTCTAAAAGTAATTTCTTTCTCTGAGCTACTCATTTTCTTATACTCAGTGGGGAGAAACAAGCACATTCAGAGGTGCTTAATCTAACATGTCTTGTATGACTATCTTGGGATAAGATGAATTATCCTCCAGAGTGACTAAGGCAGATAAATCCCACATTGTTTATTTTTTTGATTTTTCCTTTGATTTCAGTTGCAGTTAGGAGCGGTCAATACTTCATTAAGATGCTGCAAACTAAGAGTGTCAGGGACTTGAGGGAGATAGTCTGAATCATCTATGCTCCTTCTGCCTATCAGACCTCAGAAATTCTAGTCACCACACAAAAAAAACTCCATGAGTGACAGTTTGTGTGAAGTTTGTACAAAGCAACTTTGCCTGAGTCATCCAGCAGCCATAGGAAGAGGCAGAGTATAATCCTGAAGGCAGGGTTTAATTTATGGAAATGCCTCTCAAATTCTGCAACAAATAAGGCAAGGGCCGCAGAGCTATCAACCTCATATACTAATTGCTGCCCTTCAGCTGTAGACCTTGCATCTACTGTTCTCAATGAGGGAAGGGTGTCATGGGAAAAACAGCACCATGTCATGCAAAAAAAGCCTGCATGAGGTATATGTTTAAAGAGGCTGATATAAGAGTCTCTAATTTTGGTAGTTTCTGACATTGAAGAACTTGATTTTGCAACCGTAAGATTGTCGTTTTAGTGCCCCTCCAATGCTCCAATGCAATTTTCTACTAATTATTAAAAAAAAAAGGGGAAAAAAATAGCAAATTTTGCCATGTTGCCTCATATGAGCATCCACACAGATCTTCCTGGGGTTTGCAGCATAACAGAGGAATTCCTGGAGAATGGAGCTCTCGTCCCTAGTTCAGGTAGGGTAGCCCTTTCTCAGCAGGTCATAGAGGTACTGGAGGTACAGAGGAAACCGTGCGAGTGTTGTGTTTTTCAGCAGATGGAGATTATCCTGCCTGTCCTTGTGCCCCTAGACAATCCTTATCCCTGTCTCTCTACCTGTTAGCTCCAGGCTTTTGTCACTAATTCCTAGTCCTGGTGTTTATTGTAGCCAGTCATGATGGCAAGTGAAGGGAAGAAAAGGGAAGGGGAAGGAATGGGGAAGAAGGAGAAGGGAAGGGAAAAAGAAACAAGATCCAGAAATTTTAATCCCAAAAGTGGAAAGATAAAGCAAAACTTTTTTAAAGTGTAAAACAGTCTTGACAGCCAGTACTCCATCCTACCCAATAGATCTACATAATATTATGGTTTTTTTAAGTTTTCCCCATTTGTTACAGCCCATTCCAGAGCAATAGTGTGCTTTGATACACACATACAACACCTTCATAATTTCCTTAGCCACTGCAAAACTCACGAAAATATATTCAGAGCTGTATACTAAGGTATTTGAGAGCCCATGAAAGACAAGAGGAGATGAAGTTACTTGGAAAAAAGTAGAGCACAATTTTTCACTGGAAAAAAAACCAACAAAAAAAAACCCAACAAAAATCTCAATCTCCTTTTAAGGAAGGTGATTTTATTTTATTTCATTCTTTGTGAGAGCACCATCAGCAAATCATTGTTAACAGTGTATTGGAAGTTAAACAAAATAATAAAGTGGTGGTAAAGGAATCCAGAGGTAAGTTCTACCTCGGTGGAAAAGAGAGTGAAACGGATATTAATATTTAATGTGGTGGAGGTGACAAGTGAAATGAGTACTCGTTTCCCCTCTCCCTGGTGCTGTGCACAGAGATATGCACCTCCTCATTCACATGCACACATTGACGCCTACGTTAGCCATGGATGGGAAAAGCTTTTCCTCTTACGGATTCTGAATTGAACTAAAGACCTCATTTAGCAAGGACATAAACACATGATTACCCTTATGCAGATACTTAAATCTCAGTTTTCAGTGAGTTTTACACATGTATAATTACATAGTTATGCAGTTAATTGATTTGGCTGTTAGGGTCATGTCTCACAAGGTTCTGAGTGATCAAACCACTTGAGAATGGGATTACTTTTGAGGACATTAAATCATTAGGATTAGTTTTGAGGCATCTTATAGACTGAAACTACTCCTAAAGAACCATAAATGGTTTTTTTTCTGATCAGATTAAAGACAAAGACATAAAATGTTTGTACACACAGATATAAATAAATATAATCAAACTACCACAAATGAGACTGCTGGCCTTGTTAAAGCATGTAGGGCTCATGGAGGTCACAGGACCTATATCAATAAAGCATGTAAAATCTTGCTGTGCCCTAATTAGTTAAAGTTTTACTTGGGAGAAAAGGAGGGCAGGGTGTCAAGATCTCAGATGCCTTCTGAATTCAATGATGGCCACTGGGTTTCAAGAACTAGAGATGAACCAACTATGCAGAGTTCAGAGGAAAGCAGTAAGAAAGATCAAAGTCCAGCTAATATGGCCCATGTGGACAGACTGAGGGAATTATACTTACATATTCCAAAAGAAGGAATATACGTCTATATACTTGTGTAAAATGCGTATATACACAGCACTTAGAAAAATGCAAAAGTTTTTTTCCATGCAACATCATTAATTGTATTACCAAAAGAGTCTAATTCCAAATTTTTTTCAAGGACAATGGAATATTAAGGCTCCTTGTCTTTGCTATTATGATGTGTCTCCAAAATATGCCATGATTTCAAGAAAACACCTCCAGAGTTTTTTTTCCTAATTCCACAGCACCTATATTACCAAAAGGAACAATGGCCGTCTCAGCCTTTACAGGGAAGGACCTAGTGATGTTCAGGCTTAGGGAGTGTGGGTTCAGACGATAGATGTGTAGATGTACTCAATGACTTCAGTCATTTTATCTAATCTCACCCAGTCTTTTAGTCAACTCATCTAATTTCTTTCTGCCTCTTTTCTTATTTCTTAGATGAACATAGTATTCCTTTCTTTTGTGCCTCATCAGTTTTATCTATTCATATGGGAGATTTCATGGGATGGGACTACCTCTCCCATGCATGTAAAGAGCACTTAGTATAGTGACTGGAAGTTGTAGAGCAGTATGACAATACATAACCATGTTTGCTCCCCAGAAGAAGGAATCAATCCTGCACCATCTCATTTGCTTAGAACATAATAGTCCTAATGGATTTTTAATGTCCTCTAGTCTAAGGATATGGAATATACCAAATTCTCCATTTTAAGTCCTCCAGGGCATTCTCCCTGTAATATTCCTGGGCTAATAAATGAACAGGATTTATTAATGTATTTATCTCTTTTATACCTCTTCTTAATAAATGTGTGTCTCAGACTTGACTACTGGTTGCTTCCCCGAAAAAACTAATGATGGGAGGAATTTGGCTCCAGGGTTTGGTTGTAAAAGTTTTACTATATTCTAAATCCAGAGCCCCTTGACAGCTGGTAGCGTGGATTTCACCCTCTGACAGAGTGTTGGTTTCTTGGCATGTTGAAGTTGACTAAATTATTTTCATATTATTCTAAATGAGTCTTAGAGAGTCTGTGGTGATTGGATGTTTCAGCGATGCCATAAACTTGGACACCTGCTAAGCAGCTATGAAATATGAAGAATTATGGAGCAGTTTTGATCAGTACAAGATGAGAAAAATGACTGGCACAGGCAAAGTGTTAAGAATGCCTCAAAATACCCACTTTTTCATGATCAATACAGTGCATGACCTGACAATACATTCCATGTTAACATCAGAAGGCGGAGATTTCTGCTGATAAATAGAAAAGGGACTCCAGAATGGGAGTCATTCATGTTCATCCTTACTTCCCCACAGCCCCATCCTGTTTTCATTAAAGAAAGGTCTGGGTTCACATTAACCTCCTGTATTGTTTTCTCATCGCTTATACCCTGGCTAAATATGCAAATGCAAAACCTGCACGTTAGTGTTTTAGGAGATGATCAGCGTGTAGAGACAGCCATGTAAACTTTGGGTCTGTGTCCATTGCACAGGGAAAG
>NW_009610162.1:62440-79159 GCF_000690535.1 Cariama cristata
ATGCACACAAAAGATAGTTCTTACACAGTTCTCTTGGTACCTTACATCACATTGTAGATTTTTCTTAGACTCCAGCCTGGTTAATGACTAAACTAACTAAACAACTGACTAAACAGAGTCAGTAAAGTAAACGTTTCAGTCAGAGCTAGTCACGTAAGCATATGTGGTCTTCACTAAGAATCTAGCCAACATAATCAATATGAGATGAAGACACTTAAGGTCTAAGGATGAAACACACTCTAATGAAGCTCATCCATCCTGTGAGTTGAGCTATGAAGCCAGCAGTCTTTGCTGCTACCTTCCTACCAGCTCCCTCTTTGTCTCTCCCACTGGTGCAGTGATTCATCCAGCCCAGCAGACACCAGTTTCTCCTAAGGGGAACTGTGTGCTTTCCTTCAGGTAGAGTAAATCTCATTAGCTTTCCTCCCTGACATACAAGTCCAGGGAGCTACTATTAATTACTCTATCTGTATTACGACAGTACTTAGAGTACTTTTGTTTGGTGTGGATATCTATATAAGAAGCCTTTCTGTGCTCTAAAGAGCTAACATATTGTTCTCATCAGTAAGTCCTGATAAACAATGCCTGGTTAAGGTAGCTGAGGTGTGAGGTGTGTGTATGGTCAAGTTTGTAATTTTCCACCAGCCCAACAGAAGCTGCATCATTATATTTTTTTTAATTGCTCTTTGTTGGTTTTCCCTCTCCTTCCCCCCTCTCTCCCCAAACCATCCTGTTTCCTGTCTTAACAAAACGATTTGAGGGTCTGCATAGACTCCTAATCAGAGAAGACGCACTTTGAGAGAAAGACCATTGCAACTGGAAATGAATATGGTTTTCAAGAGCCAGTTGCCACGAACTGGATTGGACCAGAGATTACAAACTGTTATTGTGAGCCATGACCGAGGACGTGTGTGGTATCTCCTTTCTCAGGAGATCTTACAGAGATGCTGATTCATGTGCTGTCTTCTTCCGTTGGCTGAGCAGAGCGCCAGCCTTTGGGGCTGTCATTTTACAGTGTGAAAGACAGACGTGAGATGCGCTGGCAAGAAGTTTCCAGGCAGTAGGGTAAATGAGCCAAAGAATTCAAAGCCACAGTCTCTCCCATTCCTACCCACCGGATTATAACTGCAGCCAGAAGAGAGATGCAGATGAAACGAGAGAGCAAGAGAATGCAGTTACTGTGCCGAGAGGTATGGTCCAAAGAAATACATTAATTTTGTTAGGGCTTGGGCCAGCAGAAGGGGCCCAGAGTGGCAGAGAGGGAAGGAGATGAAGGAAAAAGGGGGGATTATGAAACCCATTGCCTAATGCGCGTTGCCTGATGTTGCTGGTTGCCTGCTTCAAGGCCACCCACATGGGGTAAGTGACACTTGTGAATGACTTAGTAAAACTCATGGGGCCCGTCAAGGCAGTGAACAGGAGTCTCTCTCTTCGTCAAAGAAGGAGTCATTTAAAAACAGAGCTGCGAAGGGGGAACGGGAATATGTGGGGGGGTGGTAACAGAAACACAACAGCAATGAGAAAACACGAGGTTTCACAAGCAGGGCTGAGGTGGTCGGCACTACCTTGCTATCAGCACCCAGCACTGAGACTGATGGGGTTTTGTTCTCCCCAGACCTGGTGGCGGATGCCAGCTTGGAGGAATGAGTCAGGCTCACCGTTTTAATTCTTTGGACATAAAACTCAGCGTGAGGTACGAGGGAGAGCTGCAGTCGTGCTTGACAGAGGCCACCTAGAAAAGGCAATGTTGTTCTTAGTGGGGTGAGTTACCTCATCCTGAGCCAATAGGTGGGAAAAATCCCAGCATCTCACCCTTCGTCAGTGCTCTGCATCTCCAACTGGTTGCTACAGTCCATAAGAGCTACAGAAAAGCATTTGAAAACTCTCCAAGTTGAAGGAGCCTCATGAGGCTTTATGAAAGTAATAAAACTACTTCTTCCTAATCCCTGTTTTTCTTCCTTATTTTTTTTTTTTTTTGCCTTGCTGGTAAGACTAAGAAATTATAGGCAAAAGTCCAAGTTCAGGTCACATTCAGTTTCTTGTGTACCGATTTTTTCAGCTTCCAAAAGAAATGGAAAGTTCAATGTGACTACTGATGCAGTGTTGATTTTATCAGAAAGGATTTTCCCTGTCTCATTCCACAGAGTCATTTCCTTTTCAAGCAAGTCCAGAATTTCAAGGTTTTCGCATAGAAAGAGATGACCTGCATAGAGGCATTTTCATGAAATTCAAACCTGGCCTTATTTGACAATGAAAATTCAAAGGATTTTCAAATGGAGCAAAACCATGATTGTGTTTGGGTGAAAGTGTTAATTTTTTTATTTAACTGTGCCATAATGACTTTTCAGTGCCATGTCTGAGATACACAGATTTCTTGCTGTTCAGCGGTGTACTAGCTCAAAATAAATTCAGTACTTAAAGCTTGAAGGGCCTTGCAATCAAAATAAATGAGAAAGAATTATTGTTTCTCATTTTGCAGGAGCAAGGCACAAACATAAATGTGCTTGTCCGGGAATCACTGGCACATCTGGAAATTTGCTGTCCTCTACAGTTCTCAATCAATAAGCTGGTGATGAAATTTCCTTCCTCTAAAAACATATCTGTGACTTGCAAAGTACAGCTCAAAGCTAACAGACTCTTTCTTGTGAGTTCACCAAGGACAGACTCTTGAGAAACTCCAGAAATGCAAACAGAAGCATCAATTTTTTAAAAAATATTTTTCCTATTTCTTTTTTTTTCAACTTTGCACAACCTCTGAGATTTTGATCTGCCAAGTTTCACACAGCTCTAGTTAATTCTTGTTCAAGAAGCAAGTCTTCTGACTCAGAGTCATATCCTAAAATTCTCCCTTATGAAAGTTTCACACTACTCAGGGCCAGCAATGCAGATCCATTTGCTGATGTGATTTGACTAATCCCTCTATAATGAGGAAGTGGAACAGCTGAGATGAAAGCCGGAGCCCTCACTGTGCAAAGGTATGAACTAATAAGCAAAGCTAAGCTAATATGGGGATCCGGGCATTCCCGGAGGGGATTTGAACCAAACTGACTTTGGTGGTTTTGATCAAAATGGATGCCAAAGAAGTTATTGAAGGGTCCAAAAACTAAAGCAAAAAGTCAACAATACTACCACCTGTCTGTTCATTCATGATACTATTAACTATTCAGTGGAAAAAAAAAATAGTAAACTTACCCCAAATTTCAATGTGTGTCAGAACTTTCATTGTCACATTCACTCATTTGCAGTGGACAGCAAACATCAGTGGACCGCATTCATATCACTGAAGAAATGCACACATCTGTGTGCTTGCTAGGGGCATTGAAAACTGCACAGAGAGATGGGATCATGCAAGGGAGGAATGTAATGAGATTAATATGGACTGCAATTAGTCTAGGATAAATCCTATGAACAGTGAGACTTATTAGCCCATGGAACTGGATTTCTAGAAAAACTGACCCCCTAACTTGAGAAATTTTAAACTATCCCAAACCCACACATCAGGGAACATGCTGTACATCCTTAGTTAACAGATATATATCCTTCTGAGTGGCATTTTCCAGCCTCTGAAGTGTAAGAACAGTATTTTGCTGTTTATGTTGCTGTGAGGCTACGGACTTTATAATGATGGTGCTGTCCTCACAGAATAAAAGATAGACTTGACTCTGAAGAATTTATTTTCTCAGTCATCAATTAAATACAACTTTTAAGCATGAATTTGCCTTTAGTAATATGCCTAAATCTATCCTTATTAAACAGTAAAATGTATGCAGACAGAAGAACAACTTTATGAGGATCTAGTGCTTGCTTAAGTGGTTTGGTGGACCAGAGCTGAAAGAAGTAGGGGTACTCTTAAATTAGCAAGGATAGGAGAATGGGAAACCACAGCACAGAGAGTTTGAAGTATTTAATTCTGAGATGTCAGTGATGACACAAGGGGGGGCAAATTGAATTTGCTGCAAAGTCAATTCCACAATTGATTAACAGTAAAAAAGACAGTTTGAAAAAAAATTTAGCAGGTTGCTACCAATTAGATGGAGAGCCCCTAAATGTTATTTTGTGATTTGGTATTTTTCTTAGTACAGAGAGATGGATACATGGAAAATTCCATTGGTTAAGATTCTCATTTTCCTCTCAGTGTGAATTACTGGTCACAGATCACTGTTACTGTGACAGCTAGCTAGTTAGCCAGCAGTTTCTCCCTGTTGTAGGGAGAAACTTCAATTAAATTTACATTTAATTAATGTAAATTAAAGTGCTAAGCTGCATTGTGCTGGACATATGAAAGGCATCCAATTCAACTGTTCATGACAGGTATCTAATGCTTTTTCAGATGCCTTGGAGTATCCTCTCTGGCTTCTGTCTTTTGCTCTACAGGAACATAAGGCTGGTGTCAAATCTACCAGACACAAGTAAGTACTCAAAACACCTTACATGTCTCAAAGGACTCCAGACACGAATGTGTGGATGACTGAATCAAGCCCACATCACTCTCCCTGAGCAACTTGTCTGGTGTAGAATCTTGAAAATAACCCAATGATGGGGTATGATGCTGAGATGGTGATGATGGGGGAGGGTGAGGAAGACAGAGAAACAATAGCGGCTGGCAAAGCTGGAAGGGCTGTGGTGGGAATCTAGCAAACAAGTTGCTGGAAAGTGAGGTGGGAAGAGAACTGGGGAAAGCTGGCTCTATAAAGTTCAAGGTGGACAACTTTCCATTCTGATGGTGGGACACCAGCACTGCAGAAGATCATTTGGATCCTCCAGGTTGATAATGAGAGATTGCGCTACATCACAGGCATCTTCTGCTCCTCCAGCATTTCAAAGGGAACTATTCTGAGCTCATCCCAGCTAAAGTAAGTCTTTGGCAGGTGTCCCAAGGCCTTAATTCCACCCTAGTCTGACTCTTGGAGCCACCCACCAAGAAGGAAAGCAACATCACCAAGTGTAGCCAGCTGGGTGCTGTCAGAGACACCCAAAACCAATCTGCAGAGGAAGAACCACAACCCCATCTCAGACCAAGAGGAGAACCTTTTCTCTGAATTCATATCCTCCACTGACATTATTAATCAGGCTGACATCAGGCTGTGCATATGAGGAGCGGACAGAAAGCAAACTGTTTTCACTGGAATAAAAAAAAGAAAGAAGAAAGATCTCCTAAAAATGTTCTCACAATTTATGCCCACAGACTTTCCAAGTCTCCAATAAGGTGTGTGAGCCTTGTTCAAGTAGTTCCTGTTTCAAATGCCCCCACAATTACACATGTATCTATTGCACTAACATTTGCCAAGGTCTTCCAGGACTCTGTGTTGGTCACAGCTGGTCAGATTGCTCTGAGCTTTGCCAGCCAACTGTGCATGTGTGTTTGAAGTCAGGCTATGGGAGGGAAGCAGTCAGGGCTCTGGAGAGAAGAGTTTTACTTGGAAAGTGCATTTCGTGGCTGCAATGTTTCACTAAAGTCCATTCTTCATGATGTGAACACAGACAGCCAGTCTCCACTAAGGGACCCAGTGTGAGCTTATCTCCATCATGTCGTATGCTGCTCTCACAGATAAATAGGCTTGAAAAGTCAATTTCTTGTCCCCAAGGATCAGAGTGATTTTCCTAGGGAATGCACAGAAAGGTTTGAAAAAAATGTGCAGGTGTAGCTAAAGGGTGCTAGCTGCTTATCATGGGGAAGTTTGTGAAGAGGAATCCTAGGACTCCCTGCCTGAGCTGGGGTTCAGGTTACAGACTGAGATGCAAAAAAGTGGGTGTCTGCAAGTGGGTATAAAGTCTGAAGAATTCTTCAGTTCATTTTTTGTTAGGTATCCAGAGGTTCTTTCAGTTGCCCACGCATAGGTATCTTTTGCCCTCTGAGGTGGTGTATGGAATTTGGCATGAATTCTGGAAAAGCACAGGTTTCCTACAGGTTCTGTGACACATCTAGCAACTTGATACAGATGTTCCAGCTATGCTGGAGCATCTCAAATGGCCATAGATGTTTCTGTCATAAGAAAATGAATTAAGCCCACTTGGCCAGGCAAACAACTCCCTAGACTCCACTGGTTATATCTCCATTGGCTGTACTGAAAGCCTACACACTTTAGATAAGATTTGCCTAAATAGAGGCATCCAGTGTTCTTTCAGGTGACATCCAAGAGATATGCAAATACAATGGCAGTTATGACACAGGACTTGTAGTTGCCTTGCGCTCTTGTGGACTGAAGCATTCACGTGTAGAAATCACGTTCTTCACATGTAGAAATCATCATCTTCTACATTCATGTGTAGAAATTCACAGCTGCTTCACACGTTGAAACCTATGATAGGGTTCAGTGGCTTGAAGACAGAAATTGAGGCTCGTTTCAGTCTCAAACCACGCATGTTTGCAGCCATTTGGGACACACAATGCATCTGAGAACACTGAATGATGTTGTCAGAGTGGGCATGGACCAGGAATGGATGGTCTCCAAATGGAGTGAGTAATTCAATTGATTTCTTTCACTATACAAACCTTAAAACGCCATCTATAAAGGAGAACAAGCACCCGAAGCGTTCTTTATAAACAATGCGGAAAGAGATGTTTCTGTAAGGTAGTTCAGCTCACTAAGACCTGACTGTAGAGAAATTATAGAGCAACTGACCTCTCAATCACGGTTTTCCAGTGAAACGCTAAAGGTAGAAGGACTTAACACAGCCCTTGAACTCTCAAAGCCGTCTAACTAAAAATAATGAGGATAGATTTTATCATGATATGTCTGAGATTACCTGTTTCCCAGGGCAACTGTGCTTTTGTTTCTGACCACAGAATGGAGCAAGCCAAAAAGTGACACAGATCTACCACTCATAACTGGCACCAAGATTCAGAGCGAGGTTTATACCAGATACAAATGGAAACACAGAATCACAGAATGGTTGGGGTTGGAAGGGACCTCTGGAGATCACCCAGTCCAACCCCCCTGCCCAAACAGGGTCACCTACAGCAGTTGCACAGGATTGCATACAGGTTGGTTTCGAATATTTCCAGAGAAGGAGACTCCACAACCTCTCTGGGCAGTCTCTTCCAGTGCTCTGCCACTCTCAAAGTACAGAAATTCTTCTCCATATTCTGATGGAACTTCCTGAGTTTCAGTTTGTGCCCGTTGCCCCTTAACCTGTCGCTGGGCACCCCTGAAGAGTCTGGCTCCATACACCTCCCTCGGATCTCTGTTGAAACAGAAAGATTGCCTGCAAATGCAGTGATGGTTGTAGTTGTCAGTCCACAGTCTAGGGTCCCTTCTGGAAAGTCATCTAGTACTGGATTGCCCAAATGAGCAGTCTTTTGTGTTACAGTTTTGGCATAATTTCCCCCATCTACCTGCAGGAGAAAGATGTTTTCTCAATCCCCATAGTTAGTGTTATTATTGTATTCCTTGAAATCCATGAGAGACTCTCAGATTTCCATGAAACAAGGTCCAATTGTCCTTTGTCTTTCATCTTGATATTGCTGCAATACTGTTGATGTTGCTTTGAATTTCTGAGGTATGACCTTTGTTTGCTTTCACCCCCTTGTCCACATACACAATACCATAAGTGACCTATGCTAGAAGGTGCTTCTACCCGATTGTACCAATGACCTTCTTGGGTTAACTATCCGCCACCTGGGTTTATTGCCCTGTGGCTAGACTAACAGCATATTTTGTCGGCTGCTCACCACCTCCTGCTGAGCTCCCTGGTCTCCAGCTTTGCCTGACTAACTTTGATGAACTGTCTTTGGACATACAGTAGGAAAGAAAGAACATGAGTGAAAGCATATGAGTTGCACGACACATAGACAAGAACAGCACATTTATAAAATCTCATCTCCATGACATTTAAATCCACAGGGCCAAGAAGTGTTGTCATATGTAGGGAAAAAAAAATGCATCATGCAAAGTTCAAAGTTATGGTGGAAACAGAGGTATGGGAATGAGCGAGAGTCTTAGGAGGTAGAAAAGGGAAGATAAAATCCTACAGGAACTCTATACGTAGGCAAAGTCCCTTCAGTTTCTTTGTAAGTGAGAGAATGCCACTGTATACAGCAGCTGAGTTATTGGTGTCAGTCCACTTTTCTCTTCTCCTCTTCTCTTCTCTTCTCTTCTCTTCTCTTCTCTTCTCTTCTCTTCTCTTCTCTTCTCTTCTCTTCTCTTCTCTTCTCTTCTCTTCTCTTCTCTTCTCTTCTCTTCTCTTCTCTTCTCTTCTCTTCTCTTCTCTTCTCTTCTCTTCTCTTCTCTTCTCTTCTCTTCTCTTCTCTTCTCTTCTCTTCTCTTCTCTTCTTCCTCTCCTCTCCTCTCCTCTCCTCTCCTCTCCTCTTCCCTTCTGCTCCTCTCATCTTCCCTTCCTCTTCCCTTCCCTTCCTTTTCCTTCCTTAAATACATATTCCTTACAGGCGAGGAAGGGAATGTTAAATCTGCGACTACAGGATGTCATTATGTTGCAATGATTCAAGACATGCTAAAGAAACAACAACAACAAAAAAGATGACCAGAGTATCTTTTCCAAGAGCTGTGTCTTGGAAAATCAGACCTGTGAAAGTTAGATAACTATCGAAGAAGGAAGAGTTTTGTTGTTATTTTATGCCTGAAATGTGGTTTTTTTTTTTTAAAAAAAAAAGTAATTTCAATGGTGGGTTCTGCCCTTACATTTCCTTCACTCTCCATTTTCTCTAGTCCAGCACCTGAGATCTTGTCTGGTTGGTGGACTTGCAGACACATCTGCCTTGAGAGTCTGTTTGGCATAACTGCTACAGAAACTGGGTTAATTTCAGTAGCAACTCTGCTTCCAGAAAACCCCATGGAAATAACCCAAAATCTGAAATAACACAGTCCTTTTTTCTGCTCCCATTCAACACCTGCCTCTTAGTGCTGAAGTGCAGAATCGGAGCAATTTTTGAAGAAAAAACAAAGAAAAATGCAATATGTTTAGGTTTCATTCCACCATCTTGTACCCTCATAACCTGAGGGAAAATGATCCCTTGAATACATCTGGGAAGGACTTTATGGTTAGAAAATACTAGTTTACAGAAAGCCAACTAAACATACAAAATTAATCATTCACTAGAACATACAGTGTAATGTATGCCACATTACCCTGAAAACTGAAAAAAACCCACAACCTCTGGTGTAAGTTGGGACAATGCTGCAGACTTCCAATTTGTGTCAATTCAACCTAACTGATCATCTTATTTCAGTATTTCTATTGCTTTGCCATTTCTTATTTTATATTTCAGTCTTTAGTGGTAGTAAATAGTTTCAACCTGTTCTCTTTCTTTGCCTGCATATGCGACCACTTATTTATCCACAGCTTTCTCCTTTGCAGGCATTCTCAAAGGATTAATTTTATTAACTAATAGCATTAAAAACCATATCAGTCACCAATATTTGAAAATATTAATGAAAGCTAATATTTGAAAATGCTAATGAAAGTTAGTGTATTTAAAATAAACATACAGTAATTTCCAGGACAGCTGCTCTACATTTTTTAAGTTTAATACAATTCATGAGAAATTGCAGTTTTCTATGGGGAAGTATCAATGCTACTGAAATATTTTGATTATACTCTGGGTAGATGGGATTGCAAGCCAGTTTTCCCAGCCTAAATACTTTGGAACATTTTTAACATTTCTGTTAGGTAAAGGCCATGGATTGTAGTAGTGTTCCCCTCATAATTGTGATGTGGTGGTTTGTTTTTCCCTTCATTCGAGTAGGGTCATCTACAAGCTGTAGAGCTGTAGGACTATAACTTTGATGATATCAGCCTGTCACCCACATTGATGATCTTCATGATATGTTGGAAGACACTCAAGACTGTCTCATGGAAGAATTAACAGAGTTAAGGAGTCCAACATGTAAAGGGGAGATCTCCTTACAAGAGCAGCATCAAGCTGATGTTGCTAATGAGGATAAGTCTTAGCTGTATGTAAAATGGACTCAAAATGAAGCATTTTCCAGTTCTGAAAGACAATTTTTACAACTGAAACTACTTATTCTGCAAGAGGTCTCTAGATTTTGATATTGACCTATTTTCACATGAAAGGACATTTTGAAATGTTAGAATTTCCTGATGGATCGACATTTTCATTTTTGTTTAGCAATATGGTTACTCTTTTTTTGGTCATCTCTTTTGTGAAATTTTGGACTTTGCGTTTTTCCAAAATCATCCGGAAAGGATCACAAGTTCCATGTAATCACCAAGATATTAGGCTTTAAAAAACAGATACCAAGCCTTTTAAGACTTGCAATAAAATTTCCAGGTTTGGCAATACGGATAATGTCATAATTTCCTTATGGCTCATTTTTAACCTTTTCTTTCAGTCACAATAAATGTTACTGCATTTTTTCATGTCTGGGTTTATGTTATAGGAATAGTCTGAGTCTTCCAGTCTTTGTGGACCCAATTGATTAATCTGGCTGAATTCTTCACCTTGGGAATTGACTCATCCTGTTTTTTCCTGACTTCCGTAATGCCTGTTCCTTGACATTTAGATCTCTTGTGTCATAGCAGCCTGGACTCGTATTTAGAGGGCCCTTTTTACTCCTGTGACCTGTTGTGGAACCCTTGGGCACTGCAAATCTCAAACTCAGAGTAAGTGTGGAACAAAACGTGTGATCCCTATGCAGCTCCTTAAATTAGGTCGGTATTTTAATAGTGACCGAGTTTTAACTACATTTTTAAGGTCCTAGGCTACATTTGACACCTTATTGCACTAAAAATGTGCAAAAGCTAAAACATATACAGACGTTGCTCCTGGATTCATGTCACCTAACTCATGCCTCTAAAACTTAGGGAATATCTTTAATCTGTAATTACTCTAAGCTAATGAGTTCTGGCTACTTCCAGAAGATAGTTCCTCACATTTCAAGATAGATATTGGAGGGAGCTGGGATGAGACTTTTCATATGATAAAATTATGTCGAACAAAGCGTCTCTCATGTATCTAATCTCAGCAACACAGTACAGTATCTCACTAATCCCCTAACAGGTAAGAGGAGCAAAGAAGGGAACGGATTTTCTCAGGTTTCTGAAAGAAGCCATTAACACCTTGGAATAGACCAGAAGTTCCTGAGTCTTATCACTGCACAATTAAGTTTTCCTATACGTGTATACTGAGTCGAATGGCTCGCATACTGTTCCTCCTTTAAGAAGGAAATCTCAAACCTGTAATAGGATTTATCTGATTTAAGTTTAGATATCTGTAGTACATCTAGAAGCTGCAGGCATGCATGATGGCATTATCCTAGCCTTCATTTGTAAACAGTATAGAGATGTAAGAATTTTTTAGGGTGTGATTTATCTGATTCATTGTAGATGTTTATTTTAGGATCAGATGAATTGTGTCCTTGACTCCACTGGCTGCTGACTGAGAAGAAACCCTAGGACAGCTCCCTCAGGTGTAGATATTGACACTGTAGAGGTTTATACTCAATAGAGATCTGAGGATTAATTCTCTTCCGTATGTCAATTTTTCATGTAATTGTAACATTTTGAAATTAGTTTTTGCCCCATGTCATAAGCTTCTAAACTATGATTCTCTTTTGAATGTATCAGTACACATATGTATTTATATTTGTAAGAGCTCTTCAGCTAGATGGAGTCCATTCTGTTCTGTCCTCTTCTATTCTGTAAAATGAGTATATTCCTGTGAAACATCTAATTCTGGGTCTGAACACCAGTTTTCAAGAGAAAAACATTGTCTTTTAATCAGTTTTAGAAATGATCTATTTTTGTGCCCCAATTTTCTCTTGACCTTCTATTCTAAACTGATGAAATATATTCCAAAATGGGGTCTCAATTTTTCTGGCCATCTTTCTGTAGCCAAATTGTTTTGGTAATGAATTTGACTGTGTAAGGCACAATAGATTACTGTTGTGCCTAGCACTAAAGAATTAGATCAAGGACATAGGAGAAAGTAATAATTTAAAACTATGGAAAAAATGGCCAAGTAGGAAATACCACGACAGCAAAAGAGCCAAAAGGTGTAAGCCTGAAACCTTGTCTTTTCTTCTGCTGAATTAATTTTCAATGCTTCCTTCACTCATTGTCCGTTCTGACTTGCCTTCTAGGGAGCCTGTCTTTCTCTGGTGATTAGAAGTGAATTATAGGCCAATATCCTACAGAATATAATAAACTTTTTGATAAAGTTAGGCGAGGTAATCTCCCACTTCATGTATTTAGACCTCCATGTCTGAACTTCCAGCATTAATGTCAGACTGGAAAGTATTACTGTAGTTGGTTTTTTGCCAATTGAACAAGATAATCAGAATTATTAGTCAAAACAATGTCTTTGTTATTAATTATCCTATATCCTTCTTTCATCTGTGAATGATTCTTACTTAATTATTTTTCAGCTCTTCTGGATCCATCAGATGGGCTGGGCATGAGGCAAACTCATTTTTTAACTTGATTTATCTTATCAGTTTCCCCAGATAATTTTATACAAATCTGCTGAATCTGCACCATACTGAATTAAGAAGCCAGGTCACCTGTAGTGTGTCTTCTCCAAAGTTGTTTGATCATTGGAATTATCTTTCCATAGGAGACACTTCTTTCATATCCTTATAAATAATTCAGTGTCAGGTATTCAAACTAAAATACTGACAATGAAGGGAAGTTAAGTTTGAAAATTATGATCCAGTTGAGCAACTATCAACACCAATTAGTGCATATTTACAATTGAGGTTTTCATGAATTATTGCTGAACAAAAGCTCCAGTAAGCAGACCACGTGCCTGGGTGGAAAAGACCCAGGAATGTCACAGGCAGATGTATCATTTTTATGACTTTGTGGAGGATCTTTTTGCAGAGCTTTACAGTAATTTAGACCATTTATTGTACAGCATCCATTTCACCTTGTAAATCTTTTTGCAAATCAAGCATGTGGATATGGAATTGGCCACACAGAGCAAAATCTAGAAGAAGCAAAGAAATAGCTGAAATTCAGCATATCACTTCAAGGGTGTATGAAAAAATGCATCACCTTCACATTTCAAAGAAAAAAATGGAAGGGAGTCAGTTGCCTGTTTTTGCTGTGATTTTGAGGGAACTGATATTCTACCTAAGTACTCAGGAATGGGGGCATTATTGCAGAAAAATCCAAACTGAAGATGCTTAAAATTATTTACAATTTTGTATTATAATTGTGACCTGAAGAAGGATCAGATGTAAGCTAAAAAGACCCCAAGATTTTCAATGAAAGGTTTTTAAAAGCTTCTAACTTTTTTTAAAGGCAAAAAACAGTTTTACAAATAATTTTAAAATGTCCTTTTTTTGGGTAACAACTGAAGCTTTTAAATTTCAATTTTGAAATTATTGCTAACTAGAGTACGCAGGATGAATGAGATGTTTATCTAGTGAGCTCTAATTCAATCTCTTGGAAGTTATTAGCACAACATCTGTTTTGTTAGTGAAAGTTTCTTTTGCATACCTGTAGGCATTAAGCAAAACATGATTTCACCGTTACTTTGACATTAGCCTGGGAGAGAAATCTATGTGGAGGGGAGTGGAGCCTGAACCTCAATGTGGTGCTATCTGTGTACATTAATGATAGGTTTGGAAAGCAAGGACCCTTGAGTCTTTATGTTTGTCACCAATTTGCTTTGCCACCAAATTGCCACTCCAGGCTTGAATGGTGACAGAACTGAAAGCTGCACACCCTGATTGCTTGTAATTTCAATATATTGGCTGTAATTTTGCCTGTTTAATGTAGGGATTTTGACTGCTCAAGTAGGAACGGCCTTTTACAAATTCAGGTGGAGAGGTCTACGTTCTAAGTTAGTCAACCCAAACTCTCTTTAAAGTTAATGGAGAAAAATACATACTCCATTCATTGAAATACCTCTAAAAAAAAAAAAAAAAAAATTGTTCCTAAAGGAAACAAAGGAATATTGTAAATGTCGGAGAACATTTTAACCAAAGAACTGCCAGGACAGAAGGTAAATATGCAGATGTGTTCCTCCCTATTTTCTAAGGCAAAGCTGGGAATGTCACCAGCCAGGTTATTCATTGGCTTTAAAAGAAGTGGGCAAAGTACCACAGTGCTTTTTAACTTCCCCTGATTTGTCTAATCCAGGTGATTGTAGTGTGCCTATCACTACAATAACTTCCCTTATAAGAAGCGGCAGAGAAAGTCATAAAGTCAACCTGGATTGCAGATAGTTCTTTGAAAAAATAATTATGACCTGTCATAAAATGTTATACCTTTTATGGCATTTTCAAACAACTTCACAGCTGTTTGAGTTTGCTTTCATGCTATCCATACATCTCCTCCACTGATTGCAGGTGGCAAAGGTGGAAGCAGGACAGAAGGCAAAGAGAGGAGAGCTCTGTATTGGAAAAGACCTACAACTTGGTTCTCCCTTAACTGTTTGAATGTTGTATTTCTGTTTCCAAGGGTGAAACACCAAAAACAGCTAAAATGGTGAGTGAGTTTTGTTTTGCTTATCATTTATATTGCATCTTTTATTATAATTCATCTATTTATTGATATGTGAACTTTTACCTTGCCGCAAATTTATGGCTGAGGAGCACATCAGTATTTTTTTTATGTCACTCACAAAAGCTCCCTGCAGGATAAAAGATATGAAGTGTCCAAGGCACACCACAAACCGGTATTTTGGTAATGAAGATATGCTCAGACAGCAAGATGTGACATATTCTCTTGAGAAATGTCACCAACTTCTAGCCTAAGTACTTCTTAGCATTCCTCTTGGTTAAGCATCAGGCTACCCAAGGCTTTTGCGCTCTTGCAGTTTCACTGCTGGAGGACTTCTTCATGGCAGGGATAATAGGTATGGCACCTCTTTGAAGTAAAGTAGCTGATGACTCATGTACCTGTTTCTTCAGGATGTCTGCTGATTTAGACAGACTTCTGCTTGCAGCATGAGGCACCAAGGTAATACCTTTGAGCTCCCTTTTCTCACTCTTGAGGGCTGGAGACTTGGAAAATTGATATCATCTCATGAACCAAGGTGACAGACCTAAGCCAATATTTCCTATGGTGTAAATTGTCTGACAAAAAATGTAACATTACATTTAAAAGGCAGTTGTTTTCTACTTTCGTGAAGTTTCTCACATATGTCAAGATAGGAAGGCCTATTCCTGCAATTTATATATCAAGAACAACATTGCTGTATATGAGTGTCCAAACATCATCAGCCTTCAGTAAGTTTTACCTTCATAATATCTGCTGAGACAAGGCTGGGCTACTGGTCTGATTTCACAAACAGGGAGGTCAAACGCAGGAAGTAAAATGAAAACTCAAAAATCTTCTATGAGATTTGGAGAAACCTCAGAAAGTAGCAGCCAGAACTACCCACCAGTCTGGACCATCAGGGTGAACAGCACATCAAATCTGACCCTTCTGCTGAATACAGGGAATTCTAGATTATGCTCTGAAATATTTATGGAAGTGCTCACCACTAAAATAAATTTGTTGTAACTCTAGTCAATGATAAAACATTGATTTTTCTCCTGTTATGAATGTGTCCCATTTTATTCTGTCAGTTTTTGCTTGTCTCACTCTTACCTGTTTCATGAGCTATGATCTTCCATCCTTTTTGCAGTGAGGAGTTTTGGTTCATCTTAAGTAGCAGCTGGCTAGGGATGTCAAAGAAAAAAGTGTTTTCAAGATCAGTGTTCATCCTGTGCTCCTAGAAAGTAAATATTTATTGAAGTCAAGTGATAGCATTCAGTACCGAAAGGGGATGGTCTATCTGAATTATGTACCATTATTACTTTTCCGAAATGACAGTACAGGGGTCAGTGGCCAAAAACCCTGTAAAATTGTCTTCTGAAAGGCAGATCATAAACCAGCAAACGTGAAATTCCAATGCCTGGCAAAGAGAAAGCTAGTCCTTGCTTCACGTCTTTGCAAAAAGACCGCACCATTTAATTGGGAGTGCATTTGCCATATCTGGCGGTGTGAATGGGAGGTTATAGATCTCCAGTACACTTAAGCACACACTTATGTGGCACCCGCTTAAGATTATTTACCCACTTACAGACAAGGCTGAGTTTCAATAGTCTGCTATGTAAGCAACACACTACAGATGCACTTTGCCCAGGCTATGACCAGGCTACTATACACTCAGTATTGCCTGGGAATAAGCTTGGGTTATTCACACTTAAATATTTTGTGTGATTCATTTTTGTTACAATTTCTGGTCATGATTCCAGAGGTAGCATGGGCCAGTGATCATCCTCAGCAGATAACCCGGGTGCAATGACCATCTCTGGGCAGTAACAGAGGTTGGCTGTTTGGATGGGAGCTGGTCTCTCTCAGCTGGCTTCAAGTCTAGAAGACAGTCCTTGTTTCATTTTAGCTTGTAATAGAAAGTGTTTTGGAGCCAATTCCTACCAGCTAGGCAAGAGTGACTCCATCTAAAATGTTTGGGGTGATTTTGCTGTGATGACAGATTTGTCTTGGAGCTGCAGAAAACTACAAATGCACCTAGGCTTTAAAACGTCACTGGAACCTGAAAGCTATTGGACATTGCCTCCAGAAGTGTCTTTTGTTAGACAGTCTGCGGAATTTTATGGAAATGATTGCTTTACTTTGCCAGTGTTACACACCTAAATATTATTGTTTTATGATACTTTGTTGGAAGGGGATTACATTGAAAAGGTTAGGTAAGGATAAGGTAGAATCAAGTGCTAAATCAATTTGATGTTTGTGATCTTCTGAACTCTCTTATCTTAGATGGCTTTAGAGTCATTCTTATCTCTC
>NW_009610162.1:79190-113876 GCF_000690535.1 Cariama cristata
CCTTAATAACCTTCCTTTAACTACCAAAACATGATAAGAGTAGAAAGGGCACTGGAATAAAGCTATTTTAAAATGAAACTTTGCTTTCACACAACCAGAAGCTTTGATTGGTCTTAATCTCTGCAAACCTTGGTCTTGACCTAGAAAGGCTTCATCCATACACACTTTGACCTATATCATTAACACTAGAGTACCATTCAAGCTCTATAGAACTATATTCTATAGAATTATGCTTAGTATGTGCCTTATTGTACTAACATGAGTGTCTCATTATAGAGTCCATACTGAAATACAGCTGCCAACCTCTGCTGCTAAGACATAAAACAGTCATTGGGATGGGGTGTACTGAGAATTAAGTGGAGATGGTAGCGCTGCACACTGAATTTGTGGAAGGAGACTCTTCTGATGGTGATTTTCGAAGGGTAGGATAACATGGTGACTTAGACCTGGGACCGTGGGCTTTTGACCCTGTCAAGTGGCAGTCTGTACAGGAGATTTAGAGATCTCATGGAATCACAGAATTGATTTGGTTGGAAGAGACTTCTGGGATCATCGAGTCCAAACTTTACTGTAACACCACCATGTCAACTAGACCATGGCACCAAGTGTCATGTCCAGTCTTTTCTTAAACACCTCCAGGGATGGTGACCCCACCGCCTCCCTGGGTAGTCCATTCCAATGCCTAATGACCCTTTCTGTGAAGAAATGCCTCCTCATTTCTAGCCTGAACTTCTCCTGGAGCAGTTTCAGACTATGCCCTCTTGTCCTGTCACGAATTGCCTAGGAGAAGAGACCAACCCCCACCTCACTACAACCTCCTTTCAGGTCATTGTAGAGGGCGATCAGGTCTCCCCTCAGCCTCCTCTTCTCCAAGCTAAACACCTCCAGCTCCCTCAGCTGCTCCCCATCAGACTTGACCCTTCACCACCTTCGTTGCCTTTCCCTGGACTCGCTCCAGCACTTCAAGGTCTTTCTTGTAGTGAGGAGCCCAAAACTGAACACAGCACTCGAGGTGCGGTCTCACCAGTGCCAAGTACAGGGGGACGATCACTGCCCTGGTCCTGCTGGCCACACTATTGCTGATACAAGCCAGGATGCCATTGGCCTTCTTGCCCACCTGGGCACACTGCTGGCTCATGTTCAGCCGGCTGTCGACCAACACCCCCATGTCTTTTTCTGCTTGACCACTTTCTAACCACTCTTCCCCCAGCCTGTAACGTTGCATGGGGGTTATTGTGATCGAAGTGCAGGCCCCGGCACTTGGCCTTGTTGAACCTCATGCCATTAGTCTTATCCCATCGATCCAGCCTGTCCAAGTCCCTCTACAGAGCCTTCCTACCCTCCAGCAGATCAACACTCCCACCCAGCTTGGTGTCATCTGCAAATTTACTGAGGGTACCCTCAATCACCTCGTCCAGATCGTCTGTAAATATGTTGAACAGCACTGGTCCTTAAACCGAGCCCTGGGGAACACTGCTGGTGACCGGCCACCAACAGGATTTAGCTCCATTGACCACAACTCTCTGGGCCCGACCATCCAGCCAGTTTTTTACCTGTCGAGGAGTCCATCTAACTAGGCTGCAAGCAACCAATTTATTTAAGAGGATGCTGTGGGAGACCATGTTGAAGGCCTTACTAAAGCCTAGGTAGACAAAATCCACAGACTTTCCCTCATCTACCAAGCAGGTCACCTTGTCATAAAAGGAAACCAGACTGGTCAAACCTGATTTTCCTTTCACAAATCCATGTTGGCTGGCCCTGATCCCCTGATTTTCATGTATGTGCTGCTACCATATAAAAGCAATATTGTTGCGGTGATGTTTTTTGGATGGAGTGGAAGTGATTTGGGAGCCTAAATGACTTGATATTGGTCACTGGTCATTGAAATTGGCATGGACTTGGACAAGAAAGATCTGGGGGTGTTGGTAGACAGCTGTCTGAATATGAGCCAGCAGTGTGCCCAGGTGGCTAAGAAGGCCAATAACATCCTGGCTTGTATCAGGAATACTGTGGTCAGCAGGACCAGGGCAGTGATCGTCCCCCTGTACTCGGTCAGCCTAAAGATTTCTATAATTCTATGATTCTATGATTATAGGTTATATCTATATTGCACTGTTTGTAGCCATACAGACAAACTCTCTCTAAGCTGTCTGGCCTGGGTTGTGACACAAGGTTCGCAATTGCAGTATGCATGTCAAAGGGGCTTAAAAGTTGTGCTTGAGAAGCAGGGAGAAATAGTGTGAGCAAACCTAGATGATGTGAACAAGCCATTTGAAATCCAGTTTGTTCACAGCTATGCTGTATTGCCAACTTTTGTACCCCTGTAGACTGGAGACTTTTAAAAGTGATGAGTTTGCTTCTCTTACTTAAGGAAAAGTCACTGAAATTAAGATATTTTTTCTTTAATAAACAAACAAACAAAACTTGATTTCCATGAAGAAATGTCTACCAACCTAAAAAAGAAAAAGAAAGGAAAAAAGAACAAAACCCCAACTCCCCAAACTAAAATAGTCAAATTTCATCTCAGGATTCCTGGAAAGTTAGGTTAATACATACTTAATTTATTCATGTCAGGAACCTTGAGTCCTTTACCAGGACTAGACTTCAAAAGTCCATGTGTTCATTCAAATTATTCCACAGTTTCTGGAAAAAACTTAGTTTTCCCACTCAGCTGCAGCTGATGTGAAACTCTTACATGCTTTGCTACCTTCAGCAAGAATAAAATAGATTTTTCTTCTTATTCTATACTGCAACATCTGGCCACAATTAGTTTGGGATCTCACATTTTTTGAGTAGACGTCAGCAATAATTTGTATTTCTTCCTTCTCCTCCTTTTTATATGCAATATGCGGGACATACTTCCACGGGGAGCTAAACCGGAATGTAAGACGGTCATTCCTGTCTGCGTCATTTCTTTCCAAAATGTATTGCTCTCAGGACAACCTGATGGCTCACGTACCAAAGTCCATTTTTTCCTCCTATGTCATTTCCAGCATTTGTCACCACCTCATACTTTAAACTTTAAGCACTATCCAGGGAGTTGCATAACTTCTGTGCAAAATTCAGATACAAATCAATGCATAACTTAAGCATTAAGAAGAAGCCAAATTATCCTCTGCTAGAACACAGGCGGCTAAATCATTCTCTGCTATTTTTTTTTTTATTTTTTGCTATTTGCATTGAGTCTGCGAAGACAACGTTAATTTTTCATTTTTATGGCCTTTTAACATGAACTCCTTGTAAGCACATAACCTGCCGTATGATTGAATACACAGAAAAACAAAACCCCCAAACAGGCTTAATATAAAAAACAGTGCTAAATTTTAGGCTTGCAATGGAGGGAAAAAAAAAAATCAAACTACTACCAGAAGGATTTTTATTTTAGTCCCTCTCACAGCTGTATATTTGCATTGTAAGTGGGCAGCCCACGGTCTTGCTGCAGGCATCAGCTAACCCCTGTGCAAAATGAAAGCACTGGTACTACGGCGGTGAAGGACACCGTTGTGAAACCCTCAGAAAAGCCCACGAAACGCAATGCACCCTGTGCGTTGGGTGTGGTGGTGAGTGCAATGAATCACTGGCAGCAGACTAAGCACAGACTGAAGTGTCTGGGCTGCTCTGGTTTGGAAGGGAAGGGGTAACAATATGGGGATCAGGAAAGCTGCTCAGTTTCTGTAGGATGGGTTCATTCCACCTGGTCGTTGCTGCTTAAAAATCATGCATTTGCCTAAATTAGGCGTTCAGCTTTAGGTGCCTAGTTCCATCTTAGTCCTTTGCAAAATCATCTGGTCTCCATTTGCCATTGCAGAAGGATTTAGATCTCTGATGGGTCCTGAGTTGTACCTACCAGCCATGTGTGTATTCTCAGACATCCCCAGGCATCTTATATGGCATGAGATGTCTGTGCTTAGGCAAGTGGATTGTGTCCTAACTATCTAGGTTGCTGTTAACGTAAAGGGAGAGAAACTGGTCTCTCCAGAGGCTGATATATTCAGTTCTAAGTGTTTCAGACAAAGGTGATGGATTGCTTTTCTCTGCTATGCAAAAAACCTAGACACTTTAATTAGAAACTTAAGGTTGGATGCAGTTGCCAAATCTTATATAGAGCCATTTGAGATACCTCTGGGTGTCTGGAACATCTGCACAGTCCTGGCAGATATGACACAGGACCAACGAGAGCTGTTCTCAAAGAGCAGCTAGAGTGCTATGGCTTCTAACGGACTTCTCTGTTTGGGAACTTAGGAAATTTATGCCTCTTAAATGAAGAGGTTCTGCTGCCTAAATATAGGTAGCTTCTGCCACTGCCAATAACACAGGGTATCCCAACTTGTCACCAGCTGCCCCTCCAAAAGACACAGTTCTCCGACAAGTCTTGGTTTAAGAACTCCTGGCATCATGTGCTCCAAATTTGCTACATGAGTCTCCGAAAGTGTCTGGCTTACTAACACTGGTGTGTTGTAACCTGACATTACTTGCTAAGTCCCAAGAGACTCCTTAGCGTTAGCTTTCCCTAAACATTAGCTCTTAAACTCACATACATGAGTAATTTCCCTGTCAGTTCATCAACATTCTGTGCTACTTCAAATGTTTAACAGCATCCCATGGGAGTGGCAAACTTCGTATGATGATAGGACACAATTACTTTTGCCTCTGAGGCCACTGAGACCTCTGTCCCCTAAGCCAATTAAAGGATTTTGATCTGCATAAAGCAAGAGACCATGGGACAGATCATAACATTGAGCATAAGTATCAATATGTATGATATATGATGGTTTCAGATGATATATTTGGAGGAAAGAATAGTCTTTGACATAGGCTACGAGCTCAAGTTGGGAGTATGTGGAGTGGTCTGAGACACAGAAGAGCTTCATGATAGTCTAAGTACTTAAATCCACATCTCCAAGTCACTGCGTTAGCTTCAGTGAACCATTGCTATATCTGTTGTCAGGAAATAGATAAATGGCTGATCTGTGTTGAGACATTCATAGATGAAATGTTTAGAAATTTAAATTTAACCTTCTGACAATAATTTTTGTTGTATTTTCTGATTTTTAATAACTTTGCATTTTTGATCTGTTTTTATACCCATATTTCCTCTTTTGAGACCTAAGTGGATGTCTGATATTGTAGGCTATTTCATGGATGAGATTCAGTTAACAAAAATCAGACATCTAAAGTGAAGTGTGACCATGTGAGCAAAACGTCTAATGGGCCAAACTCAAATGGTTTCTTGAAGTTAAATGAAATCACTTCCTAGACTTAGCTGACTGTATTGACCAATATCCATTGGCTGTAAAAGGAGTCCAAACACCAGGTATGCATAGGGGCACCTATGCACAGATATGTGATGGTGGAGTCGTATTCAGGTGCTTAAATACAGACATCGAGAACCATCTGAGATGCTTTTGAGTACCTTGCCTCCAGCTGGTGCTGCAAAAGGGCATAAGTCTCCTATAGGTCCTTGGTCATGTCTCCTAGCCTGGTGCAGATATTGCCAATACCCTAAGGTCTTTCAAACAGCACTGGATGATTTTGTGTGGGCAACTGAAATGAGCCTTAGACCTCCACTGTGTACACAGAGACCTGAAAGCCTGTCACTCACCTAGACAACTAATTCAGATGTCTTAATCCGAAAGTTTAATCTACCAATATGGTGGATATAAACAACAAGTACAGCCATCTGTGGATGTGGTGCAAATGTGTTTCCAATCCCATGGATGAGATTTGACCCATAATAACTATGGCTCACAAGCAGCTACTCTGCCCTGGGAGTGTTCCTCAGCTGTGCCAGAGAAAACTGAATTAAATTTGTCTCTGGTGGAAGTCATTCTTCTCATAGTTTCTTGGGTGTCAACACTGCAGAATAAGTGCCTCACAGAGCTATAAATCAAGTCAATTTGTACGACGCAAGAGAGAGCAGACGGATGGAAAAGAGACCCTTCCTTCCTTTCCCTGATCTGTTCCTTCTTTCCCACCTGCCAAACAGTGGTTTTTCTCTCTGTTTAGTCGGTTTTGTATTTCACATAGTTTATTTTCACTTTGACTTTTAGTTCTCATTTACTTCACCAGCATCTTTGCAAGACTTGGGAACTGGAGCACGCTAACTCTGAGCTGAAAGGGATGCAGAACATATTAACGGTACACAGTGCTTGTCAAAATCCAGAATTAGGAGGTGCAGTTTCCCTGACAGCAGTGCCTCCCAGACCTGCAGAATTTCCAGCAACAATTTCATGTAAAGGATATTGACTTCTATGACAGCCATGTTCCTTCACTGACTGGGACTCATCCTTGATAGGCACTGGGAAAAAATAGGGGAAAACTGGAGAAAATGTCATGTAAAGGTCAGGGACACTGGAAGTATAAAATACGAGGATGTCTGGGAATATGTGAAATATGAAACAGAAGAAAAAGCTGGTGATTACAAGCCAACAGATCCCTAAGCCTCAATAGAGAGAAAATGAAAACAATGCTTTGGTTGGTCTGGCTAATCCTGGGCAGCTATGAACATTTAAGTCCCTTGCTCTTTCTTTGTTTCAGGTCCTCTTAAAAATATCTAAATCACTCAAAAAAACAGCTAAAAATGAAAGTATGGACAAAGCCCTACATAACTAATATATCAAAGAGGATATGCTATAGGATGCCAGTCATAGGCACCCATATATGGCTCTGATTTACTCCCTATTACCCACAGATCAAGAGAGCGCTGAGATCCATGAAAATCTCTCCTGTCACACTTCTGTCACATGCTACTTTGTGCTGTGACCCAGCAGGTGAATTAATCCTTGGGTATCTGCAGTTCTGAAGCAAGAGAGAGCTGTGGAGCTGAGCAGTGACCAGGAGAAGATGTGCATGAGGGAGATGTCACTTCCCAGCTGTGCCTACAGGACCTTCTTGTAGATGCCTCTTTGCCAGTGTGACTCAATAGAGCAAAATCCTAATTTCACCCATTTCAGATTTTTTTTTTCCATTCTACTGACTGCGTCAGTCCAGATTTAAGGCTCTCTCAGCTGGGTCTAGTGGGTCATCACTGCTGGAATCTGGGTAATCCTAAGTCCCAAGAAAATACAAAGACAACACAACGTTTCTGACCAATGACTGCTCCTTTCCCTGCTAGACCTCCTGTTTGCCCTTAGGAAAGCTCTCCTAATGAGCACTTTACCTCTCACAGTCCAGCGCAGGCTTTGGGGATCCCGCCTGTGGGACTCAGTGGTGGAGCAGAAGAAAGAAAGGAGCCTCAGGCTGCTCAATGCTGTTGAATTTTCTAGGCTTCTGCTTTAAATATTGGTAGAGGGTCTAATTCATTTCCTTGTTATAGAACCTTGTTGACTGATTTAATGATGACTGCTTGTAATAATAAAAGATTTATGTCCTTAGACATTATACATGAGTGTTGCTTTTGATGCAGTGCACGGGGCCTTCCCAGCTGTCCTTCCAGGAAGACTTTTTTTTTCCCTTTTAATTTCCTCATTGAATTACTCACACACATACAAATACCTGTGAGTGCACACACATTTTCCTCTGCCGTAAAGGACAAGATGCCAACCAGAATTAGCACCAGGGACCACTGCATTTCTTCCCTCATCCAGACTTGTATTCTGTGAAAAAGACCAGCCCACAGTTTTGAGAGTGTGAATCATATAAAAATAATAATTAAAAAAATACCAAGAGTGTCAGTGACTCATGCTTCTTTAATTTATTGATGACTTGCAGAAAGAGGGAGATGAAAGTGAGCCAAAAGACTGAGTATATTCTCTTTCAGAGGAATGATGCAGTTTGTTTCAGCACAAATATGGTGTTCAGATTTGAATACTTCTAAATGAATTCATTTTTTTTAAAAAAAGTATGTCAAAATAAAAAACTTATTTTGAAATTAACCCCCACTTTCTCAACAATTTTAGTTAAAAAATATCAATGTAACTGGGCTTTCCTTTTCATTTTTACTAGAAGACTTTAATGAATAGCTTGGTAAAAACAATAAGAATTCATAACCTACTCCAGTGTTGCCAAATATACTTTTTTTCACTAAGAAGAGTTGTTTGCCAAAGAAATGTCACTTGTGACACTGAGGACTGTGTCTATGACAAAAAGCAAGAGGTGCCCATTCTTCTGATTTATGCAGTCATTAGATGTACATCATAGATGGGTGTGAAACATCTGTAGGAAAAATGTCTACCAGTTGTGAAAGCTTTACAAAAGTCTGCAGAATTGCTCTTCCTATAAACTTCTTTCATTTTTTCTTGATGTTTTCTGAATTTGTAGTGTATATATTTCAGACTGGAAGGACTCATTCAGGAAAATTGAACAATCTGTTCTCTGTTTCTGTGACAGTGAGGATAAAAAGTCATGAAACAAAACTGAAGTAAGAAAGACACAGGATACTTGAGGCAAAAATCTTAATGCAAATCTCCCCACCTCCCAAATAATCCCCAAACTTCAAATAAAAAATCTCCAAGCAGAATGAAATCTTGCAGTTGATTTTTGAGAAAAAGGTTGGAGTCTCCTTCACTGAATGTTTTAAGAACAGGTTAGACAAAGGTCTCTCAGAAACGGTATAGCTTGAGTTGATTTTTCCTTGGAGAAAAGACAGGGTGGTGTTTTTGTCCTTTAGGTTAGGTTTAAAATTCCAAGATTAAAGCTCGATTTATTACTTAAAGACAGCTGAATAATTTTCTCTTTCACAGGGTTCAGTATATTTTTTCATGTAGATGCTTTATAGAGATGTTTTATTGAGATTCATTTGGTTAGCAAACTCTCCTTTTCTGACTCAAATGAATAGGGGCAAACCCAGATGTTAAGAAACTGATTTTTAAAATGGGTGTACATTTTTGTATGAAAACCACACAGAAAATAAAGCAGAAAGATTTATGTTAGAAGTTCAGTGAAATCTGGGAACCAGCATTGTGATTTCACTTGGAGATTTCTGTAACAAGTAACTTTTGTTTGATGTAGCTGGGGATTCCTTTTTATGCGCTTTCCTCCAAATAGTCACTAGGAACCAGTAACAATTTCTTCTTCCAGAACAAAGAGAGTTTCTTTCATTTTTATGTCCTGAGAAACAACCAAAAAAATCTTACTCGGCTACTAGTAATAATCAAAAAAGGAAAGACAAGAAAAGCAATGCATAAACCCATTTCTGTCTTCAAGTTAACAGGGCTTTTAGCACATGTTGTAGTGACTTATGGATCTAGTAATCTGTAAAAGGATTTGTATAGTTAAAGATGGTAAATTATAGACATCAATATCAATGAAACTTGAAGATGAATGGCACATGTAGGTTGGTCCTTAGAAGAAGCAGGGGTTAGCTGTCTATAAAAGCTCTGTGGCTGTGGTTTCCTGAGCAACTGAAATAATTTAATGATTTATTGCCACCCAAAGCAAGAGGTCCTTCTCTCATGTGTGTCCTCCCCTGGGTTCACTCTCGTGCTCTTTGGATCTTTCTGTGGACCGATTTGATACATTGACCCAGAAAAAAAAAGATCTTCCCTACCTCTTTTTTTTGCAGGGTTAATTTTCTAAGGGATTAGTGAGTTATGTTGGTTCATGGGAGAGAGGAGAGTATGCCATGAGTGCTACAGACATTGCAGCAGTAATTTCCTTTCCCTTTTCTGCAGCTGTGAGCTTTCAGATGTTCATTCTTGAAAATACAAGCCTGAAGGAACATAGCGAAAACCTGAAACTGCAATAGTAAAGACAGATGCAACTGACTGATGATGGTTGGGTTTTTTTAACCCTGAATCGTATGATACAGTAGCAAACACATTATATATATTCAGGACTATCATATTTTTCTTCTTTTTTTCGTGGTAATTCATAGAAAATCCCCATTGAAATTGGACTCCTGCTGTGTTCAATGCTGTACAATGACACTAGCAGACAAGGGAAGATGCTCCATGTCTTGTAGCCTTGGGACTGGCTACATGGCCAACACCCCAGATCAATTTCTGGCAGAGTTGCTAATAAGACCACAGTTTTTGTAGGTCAACTAGGGTGCTTCACACATTTGTACATACCACTTACATAACTTAAAATAAAAATTCAACCCCCTTCCCACCCCTTTTGCTGGCTCCCTCAACAGAAATCTAATTGCCAGCTGCCTTAGCCTTTCTCCAAAGAGATGACAGCTATTTTGTACCGTGATGTGGCAGACAAAAACATACTCCAATGGCAAAAGCCATCTGCAGACCAATTTCTCTCCTGTGATGGGAAGGGAGTTGGGAGAGATGTAGGGTTTAACCTATTCAACCTAACAAATCACAGCCACTCGAGGGAACAGGATTCGTACAGAGAAGCATAATTTGATTTTGAACAATTCTTACACATGTAAAAATTGTTCAGTGAGAACAGTGTGATGGGGCAAATAGATTGAATTTTATTCTAAACTGAGTGCGGAGGTTGGATAGAGGTGTCCTGCAAGGACACTTGAACAGGTCAGTGTCAGGTAGGAGTGCAGGAGATGTCCTGTCTCTTTCAGCACCCTCTGGCTGGATAAATGTTTGTTTGCATCCTGTATTTCACATGAAATCTGAATCTCGTGCTCTCTGACATCCAAGGTTTCTTTTTATATACGATTTGATAGCAGCTGCAATAAACCTACTGGAGAAAGCAACATGAAAATCTCATACCTCATCCTGAGGCGTTAACATTTGCATGGTGTGAATGTTCCCAAGACAGGAAAGTACCCAAACTAGAGGAGGAAAAAGATGCTGGATATTTGCTCCCTGAATGCAGACAGCGTTTTCTTGTGCTGTAGCCGGCTAAGACCTTCCCATGTCCGTCTTGTTATTGTTCTTGGCGGGCAGGTCAGATTTCCACAAGACAGTGGAAACGGTCTGTCAGAGCAAAAGGGCAGGCGAGTGTATGCGTGTGTGTCTGCGGCTGTTGTCTCCTGAAAGCACATCCCCGACTCACCAGGGAGGCAGAGGAGTGAAGGAGGAACCAGGATCTTGCTCTGGCTGTGGTTAATGTAGGTCTGGTCCATGCAAGGGGGGAAAGAACCTGTGATTGCCTTGGAAGAGACACCAGTCCCCGTGCAGGGAACAGAGGCAGTGAAGTTAACATTAGATCCAAGCCTCCAGGAAGGAGAAGATACAGAATTTCCTATTTCCTTAAGTTCAGATTTTCCTTTTTCTTGCATTCTTTGTTTTCTTCTTCTCCTTCATTCCCTCACCCTCTATCATATAAGCAATTTCTCCCCCTTCTGCTTTTCATTTCTTTTGAAAGAAATTTCAGGCTGAGACTAATTTCTGAGTGAACAGACAAGATTTTGAGAGATGTCATACACTCCTTCCTCTTGTCCACCCACAGGAGGAAAGGACCGTATTCACAACAGCTGGGTTCTGATGTCTGCTAAGGTCTTTTGCATCAATGAGACATAGCATCATGTGCAGAACAGCACTGCGAGCAAGGTCTGGCACCCAGATGTCCTCTGTCACGTACTGCAACATTAGTTTCCTTTTCATTTGCTGTCTTTCTGGTGCTGTGAGTCCAGGATCCCTGTCTATACATTGTGCCAGCACAGATGGATTTAGATCTTTCTGCAAGAGAGGTGGAGCACAGTCTACTGTTTGATGATTATGTTCTCCTAGGAAATAAGGCACAGAGTTGCTTAAATTAGGACAATGATAAACTTAGGCTCATATCAGTTGAGCTAGAAATAATTCAACCCATCAAATATCTAATTTGTGCCCTGGAGGTAATTGTTGAGAGAAAGCAAAGGGGTAGCTTTGCTGCCAGCTAAGGGTTAAACTGGACAGAGTTGACCTAGTGGCTCATGGTTACCAAAATGGGTGACCTACAGGCCTACTTTGCTCCACTACACAAAATGCAGGTGTCTCCACACACAGAGATGGGGAATAGAGGCATTAAAATCTCTTCAAAGTCAGGCTACAGAAGCCTAACTGGGAGAGTGGGAAAGCCACAGACTTATTGGTTTTCAAAGAATCATAGAATAGAATCACAGAATCATTATGGTTGGAAGAGACCTCAAAGATCATCAAGTCCAACCGGATACCTGATGCCACCATGTCTACTAAACCATGTCTTGAAGTACCACATCTAAACGTTTTTTGAACACCTCCAGGGACAATGACTCCACCACCTCCCTGGGGAGCCTGTTCCAATGCCTAACAACTCTAACAGTGAGTTTCCTGGAGACCTGTGGAGACCTCATGGTCTAAAGGCCTTGGCATGCTGTGCCATCAGTGGAGACAAACACCACTGGATGTTCCAAAGGATTTTTGCCATCTAATCTTAACAACGAATGACTCCCTGGAGGTGCTGCTTTTTCTCCACCAAATGCAATGGAAGCTGGAGTTTATTAATCCAGATACAGTTTGCAGACCCAAGAGCAACCTGTCTACTTTCTTTTTGTATGGTGATGTCAGAAATTAGCTCTCCTGGCCTAAGGCAAAGCAGACATGTAAGTCTTGGACATATTCTGGACAGAGTCCAGTGATAGCTGCCAGCTGCACACACTCTGGTGGAAAGATCAGAGAAGAGATGCTATTTCACTACATCTTGCAGAAGAAAATCTGTTCTGCCCTGGGTCTGCACCCAGCCAGTATTTGTAATTTAACGTTTTTATATCCAATTGTCAGCTCTCAAGTAGCATGACCTTCCCTGCTTCCAAAAGGAGGACCTAAAAGTCGTTCCTTATCTTAAACAGTTTGTTGCAAACTGATCTGCTGAATGCAGAAGATACGACTTCTAGAAACCATGCTAATAGCTAATGTCCTCAGGAAACATTTGTGAATGTCCCAACGAGCTCTGCTCTTTGCATATATATTTCTGTACCTTGCTGGATAATTCCAGGGCCTGTTCCAAAGACAAGTCTCGCTCTGGAAACAATTAACTCCTCCAAAAAAAAAAGTCAGGGATTCCTTGTACCTTACCATGAAACTGAGAGAGAAAAATATTTCCCGTCTTTATAACAGCTGGTCACACTACTTCAGAGCATCCAGTGAAGCAAGGCCACCACAGTTTACTTTCCTCAATAGGCAGTTGCTATAGGTTTAAGCAGGTCTTAAACTCCATCCCTCTTCAGATGGAAGCTGATTAATTCAGCTAGGCAAGACCTGTACAAATACAGTGTTTAAATAATCTTTTATTAAGTCAGTGACAGAGCTAGGAGAATAGACAAGCTTAGAGGCAGGCAAACCCTCCTGCAGGCCTGAAACAGAAGCAGTACACTTCAAGCTAAGAACATGTTGGGAACAATTGCTCTGAGTGTAACTTAATTATGTTAACCACTTGCAGAATGGATATATGAGGAGTAGGAGGATGTGCTAGCAAGGAAGAGGTGATAAGGTCATTAGTCCCTTAAGGATAGGGAAGGAATGATATGGATAATTACCCCTTGTGAAACAGTGAAAGGTTAGTACAGGGTCAAGAATGAGGAAAATTGTGCTGTGCTATAAAATCAGTATCTAGAATCTACGATTTTTAGCATGCAGTGGAGCAATGAATTATACCTACCAGGCTCATTGCTGATATCCTGGTAGATATTTTTTAAGGACGGAACTAGAGGGACTGTTTGATGGAAAAGTTTCTCCCCAATAAATAAAATGTTCCTGTTCTTCCCTACTTTCTGCAATAGCAGAACACTTTCCATTGCCTCATAGGCCTTAGTTAGTGAATCTCTGGTTTGCACAAGCTGGTGTCTCACTCCTGCCTCTAAGTCCTATGAAAGCTGCTTTCTCCTCTTGGCACTGTCCTAAGAATGTGTCTAAGTCACTTCAGTCATCCGTGCTTGACTCACCCCCAGTGGAAAAATGAGATACAAAGTGATTAATCTCCTTCCTAGGAGTATCAGGATGATGTATGGAAAGGGAAAAGCATGTGTGATTAAGGTAGAAGCGTGGCATGAAGGATGTCATGATTCTGTTCTCACTTCTGCACCTAATACAGCTTGTGAGCCTGGGACATGTCCCGCTGTCTCATGCCTGGCTGTAGTGTAAGATTTTCTGGGTTACATCTGCATTGGAAACCATGACTGCCATTGAGTCACCTAAGTAGCACAATAATACTAAACCACTTTATGAAATACTTTGATATCCCAGGGTGGAAAAGGGCTTCCACTTCAAATAGCTAAGCATCAGAAATGAATTGAATCTAGTCCTGTTGCACTCAGAGTGTAAGAAATCCCAGTGCAAGAGTCTGTTTAGGCAGCTCTTTTGGCTTTTAAAACATATTCCACTGACAAAGCTGAGTGCGTAGTGGGAGAGTCTGTCTGGAGTAGGGAGCAGAGTCTAACAGTCCACATATTCACAGCAATCCAGGCTACCCTGTTTTAGTTTGCGTAGGCATTGGCATCATGCTTCATCAGAGCCAATTTCTTTATGTTGGTTATAAAGGCAGCCTATGCCAATTAGTTCAGACTCAGCTAAGCTTTAGTTAGTTAACTTTAGGCAGATGAAGCTTGTAGTTATTTAGGCTGAAGAAACAATCTTCTAGTTCTTTTTTCTAAATATACGTGGTATGTCACCGTTGCTCCCTTAAAAGGCATACTTAATATCTGTTGCAGATCTGCTTCTTTTCATGGTATTATCAAGTGTCCACCTTGTATGGGCATTTGAAATGATCCTCACACTGTACCATTGGGAAGTGGAAGGGCAGCATGTTATGTCCAGCCCTCACAGATCAGCCAGTGTCATAGATCACACATGGGATATCAAATATTTTGAACATCTACAGTACAGACATGTAGCATTGGTTTGGTCATTATAGGACCCGTTTATAAAAATGGGTGCTTTTAAAGGTTTGTATAAGGGTAAAAGACGTCCTGCTCCAGACTCCATAGATGATGCAAGTGATGTAACTTGCACATTGTCCAGGATTGTCCCCTAACTGTTCAATCTAGCTATGTTACTCTAAGGGAGAACTGTTCATTTCTGAAGCAGCTTAGCTGAGTTGTCTTTCTTGGAGAGGAGCTGTGTAGACATATGCAAATCAAGGCAAAACCTGTATGGAACATGCCAGGATACACAGCAGCTAATTTCTATCACTTTCTCAGATTAAACTTGCTGTAGGTTTGGCTGCATTAAAAAAAAAAGAAAAAGAAAAAGAAAAAGAAAAAAAAAAAAAAGAAAAAGGGGTATTCCACATTAGCAAAACAGTTTCTCCAGCTACATGTAAAAATATGCTTCTCCAGAGCAACTTGAAGGTCTGGGTGTTATGATCCCTAAGGGGTACATTTTCTAAATCTATATGCATGCATTTAGTGCTGCTGTATTGTACATCCAGTAAAAAAACATTATGATTCTCAAAATGCAGTTCCAGTAGCATTATTTTTCCCCTGCTGTGTTGTGGGTAATCCTTCAGATTATTAAAACTGAAGGAAGAAAGTGTTTTCCACTTTCAGAGGTATTCATCATGACCTGTTCCACCACTGTATTTTGGCCTCTGTGAAACCCTCTGTGAAATCAGTCCTGATTCTGGCAACCATCCGCATCCATTGCAAGTATGTGCTGTATGATACCTTTCCAATATTAAGTAAGGACATTATTTTGGTCACAAAGAAACCTCCATTTTGCTCATTTTACTCAAATCAAGAACCACGGAAGTCTGAATAGTCCTACAGAGGGTCTCAAAGACATTGCATCATTGATGTATGGCACCAGGATCTGGGTAGTGCTTACCAAGTTGCACTTCTGCTATTCAAATTCAGAGTGAGAAATGATGCAAAAACAAGTAAAATGTGAAAATTTAAATTACCACACAAGCTGGTTGGTTCTGTGAAATGCATGGTGGGTCACCAGATGTCAAGGGGAAGTGTCCTTACTTTTTCAGTTGGAAAATGTGACTTCATAAAGCAGAAGGAGAAATAAGCAGTAGACCCTTGTTAGTACTAATCCCGTTGAAAAAATGTGAATTATATTTAAAAAAACCCAATGTGCTGAAGAATTACAGATATGTCTGTGGGAGAGCCAAGAAAAGCTTGGACTTAGCTGTATCCAGTTCTCCTATAACTGCAGACAGTTTGGAAAGAGAAGAATGCACCTGCTCTGTTATTAGCTCCAAGAAGATAATCAAGCTCCAGTAGCAGGCCTAATCTCTGTTCAATTTATTAATAAGGATGTAAATAAATCTTCCTGTTTCAGCACTGGGGTGGAATGGACACAACTCTTCTTAATGCTCATTTTTTTGTGGTTAAGAACTTTTTGAATCTTGAGGTTAAGCATGAGAATGTGTGTATATTTCTGTACATATAAATAAAAATATATGTATGTGTGTGTTAAGTAGGCATAAGGAAATAGGAGGTCCTGTAGTGTGTCAAATCTTGGAATACTTTTCCCCACTGTGATATTTTCTACTTTATTAAATAAACTTGGAATGTTCTGAAATACAGGATAATTTTATGTCAGAAGGTGCTTAGACAAGGAGCCAAATCAAATCTCACCTGCTCTTCTGTCATACTTTCTCTCAAACAGTCTTCATTGACACATCTGTGGTAGCTCTTCTTGAGGGTCAGAGCTGGATCAAAGCTTTTGATTTGACCTAGAGTTAAAAATGACCACTCTGCATTTATAGACCTGCAGCAAACAGACCTTCACAAGTACCAAAGAAATCAATTTCACAAAAGACCAAGGTGGAAGCAGAAGCTATTCTCAGTCAGGTGCAGGAGTATGTCCAAATATCCACAGCAGCCCTTTGACTTTTGAAGGAGATATGCCAGTTCAGTCCAGAGACAGACCTAGCTCAAGCACAAACACAATCCTCCTGACACCTCTCCCACGACAACTTTCCTTCCCCAGTAATCATGCCTGATTCAGCCCATGGATACATTCATACTCATATATACAAACCTGTAGAAACACAATTCATAGCTTTTTCCTTTCACTAGCAGTATGGTTTTGAGGTGTAGTAGTGGGAGACACAGAGGATGCTATGGACCAAAAGGAGTTGCTTTTCATTTATTATTATGACCTTACATAGTCATCCGCATGTGTGCAAAGAACTCATGAAAAGTCCTCCTTTATGAGAAGAGAGGCTTTTACATCATCTTTTACTCCTGGTTAAACTGAAGGTAAAGCATTCTACTGTCAGGCACTATCCAGGCAAGCTGACCTTTTTCAGGAGGAACATTTTACCAAGTGGAAAACATTGCCAATTACTAGTATTAAACTAGTGTGCAGACAATAATTTTCCTTGAATTTCTTGATTTTTCTGTCCTTAAACATGTCTCTGAACTTCGCTGTTATCTTTCTGAAATCAGAGATGTGACCTCTTTCTTCTTTCCATAGCCTAGAGGAATAAAATAATAATAATAAAAACCTCATCAAACCATCTGTTTAGTCTCATCTCCTTGGTTTTGTTGCTGGTCAGTCTGGTGAAGTACTGAGCTGGGAATGAGAGTCTGTAGTGTCAGTGTTCATTAACGTAAATACGAGGAAATGGAAAAACATTCCAAGAGCTGGATTCACACTTACACTAAGGTCCCTTTTTACTGCTTTGGCAGTGGAAAGAGACCAAGAAGTGGGTGGGCATGTCATTTAGTAGTATGTTCCCATGTTTACAGCACAAGTACTTTCTCACCTTTCAACAGCTCTACTTAAATTTGCTAAGATTGGAGCTATTGCTGCAAAACTTCATTCATCAAATGGCTCCTACTTTGTTGAGTAGCCATATTTAAATACCTACCAGTAGCAGAGGAACAACTGAATTCATAAAATAGGGAAATCTTGGGTCGTGCACTACTTAATGGTCTCCAGATGAAGACCAAGGCTGGGGTTCCTTTCATGTAACTTTAAATGTTGTAGCATCTTTTCCAAAGTTGGCTTCTCCTTTCATAATCAGTGGAGGTGTAGTGAACCCACTCAGTGGAGATCATCATCTCTTCCTAAAATATGTGGTAAAATAGGTCAGACATTCTGTGCCCGAGAAGTTTATTTCTTTCCATTGAGAACATGGGATCCAAATATGACTGGGTCACTTCCAGCCAGATGAGATGACTCACCATGATCCATTGGATTTCCCTGAAGTTTCACTAGTAAATCCATATTGACCAGCCTTGACCAGACCTTGGGAGGTCCCTTGAGACTCCATTGTGTCCCATCTTGGTCTGTCCAGCAAACATGCTGCAGGGCAGTTGGCTTGCCAAGAAGCAGTGAGTGTGTGTTCAGCTAAACCAGAGATTGTCCTTGGAGAATACATTTTCCAGGAGGAGTTTAAAGCTCACCGGGCTTTTCACTGGACAGGAGCAAAGGAGGAGTTTGCACACAACCAGTCACTTGTCTCAGCAAGACGGTGGCAAATAAGGGTAAGGATAGGGGGTCAGCTCCAGGGTCTTCTGCTCAAGGAAGGGAAAGGTAAGGTGAGAAAGGCCTCTGAGAGCCAGGGTTACTACCCTTGCTGATGCTGGAGGGATGGAAGGATTTGCTTCAAGGTCAGACAGCCTTCAGCCCAGCCTACCTGCTGTCTCACGGCAGACAGGCAGAGTTTCCAGTGCACTGTCATAAGCAGTGGGGTCATGTCTCTCTTGGTGTCCTCTGCAGTCTGCTGCCTGAGTGAGTGGCCTACCTTGTACCTCAAGCCAAAGCTGCTGCTGACTCTGAGCGGTAAGGCTCCTTAGGCTCAGCATAACAAACAAATTGTGTGGTAGACCACAGGCAAGCTGGAAAAGATGAACATCCACTTTAGCTGTGCTGTCATCAGTGGCCCCTGGGGAATGTGACTCTCCTGCAGATCTGATTCTTGGACAAAGTCCACGATTCTCAATCTTCAGTGGCCAACGGAAATATGAAATCTTTCCATGTTTCTCCAAGGTCACCAGGGACTCTTGTTATCAAATCAGAGGTTGAAAATGCCAGACAAGTTTTTCAGGGAGCAGCTGTAAGGACCACCAATGCTCTGCAGTCAGAGAACAGATGCCACTCTTCCATTACAACACCACATGTCCTGTTTCATACGCAGCATCCGGATGTTTTAACCATATGCGGTTCTTTCCCTTACCTGTCATCATCTCCAAGTGCTTGGCATCTTTGACACATGCAGCTGAGCTCAGGACAGAAGGAACTAGATGGAAATCATATGATAGGTTTATATTGGAGATTATTCTAAATAATCCCAAAGCCCTTGGCCTTAAAATGCAGAAATCCTCTTCTTTTTTCCTTCCCTTGTGGCTTGCAAGAGTTCAAAGAGCACACAAAGCATCTGCTAAAACACTTCAGACTGACTCTAGACTCCAGAGCAACTGTAAATAGACCTTAATTCCAAAAATAGAGAATGAGCAGATTCTGTCTTTTGGAGATTCTGAACAGAAATCAAATTCAGAGCATAGGACAAGTAGGACTGCTTCAGGTCGTCTAAATCCAGTCTCCTGCTATCTCAAACTTCCAAATGGATCAGTAGAAAATCCGTACTATGTCCAGTACACGTCACAAACCACAAAATGTTTCCCTGCAGCCTGTCACAATCTCTGCTACAGAGACCAAAAGACTCCTAGACTCAAAGAGAGAAGGAGAGGGAGATAACAGACAGCACTGAGACTAGGCCCCTGCAATAGCAAAACAGTTGTTATGAGAAGTTATTATTCCCTCCCTATGTTCACACAGTTGAACAGCAAGTTAGGAAAAAAAAAAAAAACACACCAAAACCCAAAACCTTCCAGGAAAGCAGGATGATGTTATCGTAGAGGAAACAGTGAGGAAGGGGCATATTGACATCTCCAAGGATCAGTTCATTGTAAAGAGCAAAGTCTTGAACTTTACAACCTTTTTATTTTCTCTATGCTTACCTTCACTGTAGTGTCATCTCCTCCAAAACAGGAATTTCCCAGAGCCTTTGTGGGTCAAGTCAGTGACTCCAAGAGACTTACTTTTCCATCACAGATTTTCCATGGGTATTTGAAGATGTATTCAGATCTTCATGCAGTAAAATTCTGTGTACTAAAAGATGATGCTGAATGGAAAAGAACAGTCTACCTCTTGGAAAGATGTCATCTGTACTGACCGTACCATGAGTTTTGCATTTTTTTTTCTCTTCTAAGTTCCAACTGCTGGAATCATGTGAGTTTCTAAATTTTAGATTATGAACTAAACCAAGCCAAAACAAGTTTGCATTTTTTGGTAATTATGACCAAAAAGGTCAAGTTGCATGACAGAGGACAGACAAAAATTATCTCACTTTTGTTATTTCTAACAAGAAAATCTTCTTGATTTACAGGTCAGTCCTTTCATTTTCATCAACCTTTGACCCATGACTTTGGAGTGCTGGGGATGCTTGATTGCTTAGCAGTTCCCAAGTTTCCCACAGTGCTCTCTGGATGGAGAAAGTCCTGTGCAAGAGTATGTGTCGGAGTCCTTGTTGCAGTCTGCAGACAGACAATTTCAAATTAATGTAAAATCTTATTAAACCTGCCCAAATTTCCAGAAGAAAATGAAAAGGATGTGTTTGGGAAATAAATTCTTTTCACTGACCTCAACCACTGTGTTTTCAGTTGCTTGAGGTTCTCCCACTCACCTATAGCATTGAAACTTGTGGTAATGCAGCAGACTCATCTCAAATCCTCATTTCAACTAGTGAGGTTTTGTGCTCACAGAACAGATGACAGTATTGAATTAGGTACATTTTCTAATAATGATCTTATTTCTAACGTGGCTCATTACTGAAAGGTATTTGTCTGAACATTCGGGGCCACAGAAATTATTAACAAAAGGATTTTTAAATTTCCAAGCATTTTTTCTAGGGACAAAAAATGAATAAATAATGCAAAAAAATGAGACAACGAAATCTTCTCCTTATTCTCAGGGTTATCTCAGTTATTTCCATATTTCAGTTATCTCCATATAGCATTTACATAACTGGAATCACAGAGAAATGTTGCGAAGCTTAGAGGGACAAAGAGACTCAAAAGGGTAAGAAAGGAAAAATTAGAAGGAAATATGAATTAAAAGCTCTTAAACAATCCCCTATCTTCAATCAGCTAAATTAAATTAGCTGCAAATCAAGAGTATTCATAGGTGAAAGAGTAGAAAATGTACAGGTACTACAAAATTAGTTGAAAAAGTAAAATTATGTCTTTTCTTGCTGCAGTACTAGTTACCTTATGGCATTTATTAACTGTAGGGGATATATTATTTCAAATGTTTGGAATTATTTTGTTTTCTTTTCTATCAGAATGTCAAGGTTATTGCCACGCACAATGCCAGGAAGCTCAATTTTCTTTTACTTTGAGGCTCTTCTGTTCCCGTTGACTGTGAAGGGACAAGGTGCGCTGGATGTGGTGGGGGTTTGGGATGGTGTTTACATGTGGTACTGTGTGGTTGAGTTGGAGATGAAAATCCCACTGAGTTTGATTTCCCATTTATTTTGATCTTATTGATAAACAACTAACCAGTGTCATCTGGAAAGGAAAGAGGAAAGTGAAATGAAGCTGGAGGGCAGAGCAGAGAGCAGTCCTCTAACCTAAATTACAAATAGACCCAGATTTGATACATTATGATCAGGTAAAGGCAACTGCTGGGAAGATTTTCCTTAAGGGGTTCAGATAATATAATCCAGAACAGAATTTAGTTCTCATGCCAAAAAATTTTTGCTCCACTCTTACTAGAAAAAGAATGAAGAAAAGAAAAAAAATCAATTTTTTCCCCTGAAATAGCACAAGGGTAGAATATGCAGCATTTTAGAGTCAGGACCATGAGGTTTTTATTTGGAAATGCCACAAGAAGCAATGTTTCTGTGCGATACTTCCAAATGAAGAACACATGGCAGCAGGAAGTGCCTGGAATGGTATTATCCTCTATAAACACTCCCATTAAAGAGAGCTAACAGTATGTTTCAGAAGAAGATGGGCAAGGGAAAGAACAGAAAACTATCAGCTGATTTACATCCTATGACCTGCAAGAAGTGATTATAGGTGGTGAAATGCTTCCCAGGGACTTGGATGTCTGCTAAGGTTTTCATACCTTCTGCAAAATTCATAGGGTAGAAGGAAAGAAAAAAAAAAAAAACTAAGAAAAAAAAAAGTGGTCTGCAGTGTTGAAGATGGGTGTGATATTTTATTGGACAATTTTATTAAAGAAGGGAAAACCTGCTGAGGGCATGTTCTCTTCCTGGTTTTGTTCTGTCGCCTTTCCCAGGCCTCTGGCTGTCCTCACCGTTGTCTCTGCTCCATTAGCAGTTACCCTGTACGTCACACCATAGAGCAAACATGCGTGAGATGCTTTCTACACTGTTTTCCGTCTGTGACTCTCTCAACTGGAATCAACAGATATAGTAAATCAGGACAGAATTTGGTGTTATTTCTCTGCCGTTACTCAGACAATGAATTGTATCGGTTGAGTTGTATGAGCGTACATACATGGAACAGGCAGAAACCTCTCTCTTGATAGTTTAAGGGAAGACTTTAGTTGCATCTGTTGTAAATTGAACGAGCACATTCTCCAGCACTGTGGTTGGAGCGGTCCATGCCTGTATCTCGACGTTCAGGGCAGGATAGTGCCTGTCATCTCGATGTGTCCCTGGTCACACCAAATAACCTGGGAGAATTCTAGTGGCTCTGGACCAAAACCATGCCAGTAACTTTGCTAACAATGCAATACTAATGTGATCATATTCCAGTGACTGGCATCATTCCCTGGTGCTGCTTAATTTAGTGGAGCAGGTGTAGCCTTGAGGTCAGATCCTGATGCTACTGTCACACAGGGTTAACTTCCCTGAACAGAAAGAGACAGAGGTTCTTCATTAGCAGAACAACTCTGCTCAAGGAAGGTGCACCGACCTTTGAGGGAGTACTTGCTACCATAATTCATGCTGGAAGATCATAATTAGAACAGGTCAGATTTCAGATTAAGGGTTGTAAAAAGCTTTGCTTGGGCTTTCCTCTCCTTCTCCCCAGGTGACTGCAAAGAATAAGTATGATGGTGTTAAAGTGAAGAGACTAAGACTTCTGTGGTCTAGGAAGATATTATCATTATCAGGCTAGGGGAGCCTTCAGAATTAGTAAAAACCAGTGAGGATGAGAGACTAACACAGAGCAGCGAAGACAAGTTGGACACACAGAGGGGAAACCACATGAGAATAGAGTTGGAAAAGGCAGCTTATACAGCTCCTTTGGGCACGGAAATAGAGTGAAACAAGCCTCCCCACCAGCAGGTAGAAGCAGTTATGCTGACAAAAATACCGGTGAGCATAGACAGCAAGCAGAACTGTGATATTGCAGGGCGCTGCAGAAGCTGAACCGTCATTGTGAGGTTGGGTTGGAGACCCAGAGGACTGATGTCAGGGAGCAGAAAGGTGAGCTTTGTTCGCTTGACGGGCCTGGCGAGAGCGCACTTGGGATGCTGCACTTACTTCTGGGCACCTCATTACCAGAAAGATACAGATGAGCCAGAGAAGGTATGTTGGGGGAAACCCAACTTCATGATTAATTGACTGAAGAAAACAGCCTATGAGTCATGTGTAAAGATGAATGGTTTGGCTCTGAAACCACATCATGGGGAACCTAGTAACAGTCTACAAACATCTGAGGAGCGGTTACCAGAAAGCAAAGAGATAACTTATTGAGCATGGAGCAAGGGGCTGATATTTGGACCAAGAAATTATGAAAACCGAATTGCTAGGGCAACAGCCACTCAGTGCTGGAGCAGGCTGTTGGTGGGAAAGGTGGACGCAGCAGGATTTTAGCTGCTGTGTCGCCATTACTTGGAAAAGCTTAGAAACATGAGAAACAGTTATTTTGTGTTCTGGGAAGTGAGAGAAGACTGTTGTTTATTGGGGGCGCAAATCTTACCTGCATGAATGAATTGATACAGTAGGGCTCTGGCGAGAACAAAGAGGGAAGCAATACAATGACTTCCCAGAAAAGAAGATCTGGATACACACTTGAAAGGTGGTGGAGAAAGCCATTAGGTTTCAACAGTCTATCCCCTGTATCTGCTTTCTCAGAGTGGTGTGTTGCCAGATCAAAGTGCTATAAAAAGACAGAGAGTGGCTTAATTCCTTTTTTGAGGAGTTACAGGGATGTCAATGAAAAAGAATTTCTGCCATCTCAACATAAGTGATGACTAGATGACTGGCGAATAAACATGTGCATTGGCTTTTATAAACGCTAGGTTTTATTTCTTAAGATACATTCTGTCTTGGATGCCTTTGCTCCAAGTAACCAGTCTTTCACTTTTGCTTTTGGGAAGCCATTAGTTGTTAAATATTTGTTATAATTTAGACTGAGAGAGAGCAGGAAGGTTGGCTCTGAGACAAATTTAGATAATTTTGCTTGCTATCAGGCAAGTGAGATAGCCTGATGGAAGAAAACAGCACCATCCTGCCACTGGAGCCAGAGGGTAGGTGGAAGCCTGGGAATATGGTGGTGTATGAGGAAGTCCCTTGGGCAGTCTTTCGAAATCCTGAAGTAATTGCAGCTGAGCATCAGTAATGTGGAAACCTCACTATGAGAGCCATTTGAAACTGGCACCAGAAAACAGCCTGTAAGGAGTTGTTGGGTATCTTTATTCCCTCTAGCAATACATGTACCAAATTGTGTACTGAGGGCCCTGAGCTACCGAGTCAAGTTTTAAGTATATTTGAGCTTCCATTGGAGCACCCACTGAGCTACATCAGCTCCCATTGATGTTAACACTGTGAATATGGAGATTTTTTATTTTAAGAGTAGCAGATATAAGTCTCAGCAAGACTTTAACCCCAATGTGTTATGTGCTCTGCACATGCATGAAGCAAGAATCAGTCCTTGCCACGGAGACCTGACTTAACACTGGTAAAAGAAAAGCCCCTGTACCTACAGGATGGATGAAGAACTGGAGCCTGAGAGCTTAAGTGACTTTCTAAGTTTGCAAAACTTAATCTGTGACAAAACCATGTACCATAAGGTGTGTGTCTCCTCTTTTACAAATGTTAATGCGTGCTGAACACATATTGATGAGACAGGAACCCATACCCAGCCCAACTTTCATTCTTGTACCAAAAAATCAGTTTAGGAGAAGGTCTGTGCAGCAGTTATTTTGTTAGGACTCTAGGATAACCATCTTTGAAGCCTACACCTCTAGCCATTTCAAAAAGACCTCCCTCCTTGGAGCTCCGTTGAGTAAGCTCTTAGAGATCCTGAGTATGTGGCTACCAGGTGAGGAGTAACAATGGACAAAGCAGACCAAAGTGTCCTCTCGTGGATATACCTGGATGATTGAAGATGGCCTCACTTTTCATTTCTATTAATTTGCTGCTCCATTTTCTTTGACACAGCTAATGATACAGGCTCCACTGTGAAAGTAATAAAGCCTGATAAAGGGGAGCTTGTAGCACACTAGAAAACACTCCTGTTGCATTGGCTGCCTCAGCTCTTCCAGTGTGTGTAGTTTTAAGCTATTCACCAACCTCTGGCTCTAAGAGCTGTATGTGTTGACTCCTACTGCAGATGAGCCCATCATGTCATAGACAGAGAAATGCAGTAACTCTGTGACTGTTTCAGAGGTGATAATTTCCATAATTCCCTTTCCTGTTTGCTGTATAGTGGGATTACCCTGTGTTCAGGAACTTGCATGTTTCTATCTTCTTGTCTCTCAAGATCCTCTTCAGCAATGCACATCTACGTTGCTTTCCAGGGGGGAAAAAAACCACAAAAACCCAATAGAAAGGTATGTCATTGTCAGAATGCTCATTAAGGTTATTCACAGGTTGAAAGGTGTGTTGGAACACGGAAGAGTCTGGACTACTGCTGCAGTGTGTGAACATGTTTCTGCTTATCTGCACACACGCACGGACACGTGAGAGGGCAGTATATGTCTGTGCGTGTATGTGTGATATTCATTTGAAGCCACAGACCCTGGAATCTAACGAGGACAACTGCCAAGTAGCACTCATCACCAGTTCGTAAGACGTGCTCTTCCAGCTCCCTGTGATTTGGGCTGTGGGTAAGAAGTTAGCAGCTGTGGGTTTCAGGAGAAAGACTCATTTCTCTGTTATGTGAAAAGAATGCAGGGAATATTTCTTTCATTGGTACCACAGAGAGAAAGTAGAATAAAAATGCAGCAAAGACTCCTCGAGGAAGGAGATGATGCTTGAAGGTGCTCACCGTTAACAGAGCAAATAGTAATAATAAAAGAGTGCAAATTAAACTGAGTTTATTAACACCCATTGCTCCAGATTATACGTAATGGAGTTGTGGGAAGGGGATAGAGTGGGATGAATGAGCAAAGTCTCAGGTCAGGGCTGCAATGCTGGAAAAAAGAGATTAAAATTCCCTCAAGTGAATTTGATGTTTATGGAGTTCATCAAAATAAAGACATGCCTCCTAATTTTCATAAGTAAGGAGTAAAGGTACTACCTCTAAATGTTCTGTTAGGAGAGCTCTTACAACTACAGATGAGAATGTTGGGGGTTCGGGGAAGACTTTTTTTTTCCTTTTTCCATTATGAAAGTCTAGAGATTATTTTCATCAATACCTAAGCCCTAGAAAAAAAATTAAATAAATATATTAGTTTCCTTTGATTTCTAGCTGGAAATTGCTAAGTATTTCTTCAGTGGTTCTTCCTGTTACTTGAATATTATTGAGATCCAGACTGAAGGGAAAAAAATACCCAAACAAAACCAAAACAAAAAATTCTCTTTTTCCAAGTTCACCATCAATCTTATTAGGAGTTTAAAAGACTAGAAATGGAGAGAGAATGAAAATCTGACTTCCAATAATTGTTAGAGCTTCCGGTATTACAGAAATTTTCTCTCTGATTTTGACTGAGGCAAGAACACCTAAACAAGTAAATATATGAACACATGTAAACAAGTCTAAAATTTGATGAAAAACTTGTTCTTAAGTATGAATTACACATGCTAGAAGATTGTATCTAGTACTAGAGTTGATTGAGAAATTGCAGTGAAAACATATTACGTCAAAATATGGTGTTACACTTAAACTGAAAGATTTTAGAGAAAATTATTGATTCTTAAATTCCTCAATACGATTGAGATGGTGGTGGGGAACAGAGAGAAATAAGTAATGGCTAATGCAGTCACTTGAGAACTAGTAAACTCAGTTCAAATCCATACTGTGCCTGTGGGTTTCTCACATTTGTGATGAATGCCGTCAACCGGGATGCTACCGATTATCCTGACTTACCTCACTCTTCTTTAATGGGAAGTGTTTGCGAAGTGTTGTTTCATTCTGCGTCAGAGTGAAAGTGCATTTGGAAACCTCAAATCCTTTTCTGAGGTAAAAAAGCTGCTTTGCTCAGCAGTTCCCAGGGTTGAGCTCCAAAGTAATATTTGCTATGTTTAGAGATTATATATGAAGATCCTGCCTCTGACAGCAGCAAAACCGGTGCCAGAGCCTTTTGCACACAAACTACATCCATTGTGGTAAATTAGACTGTGCCAGGACCCACGTTATGGCATTACGGTGAATTGTCACAGACTTTAGTCTCTCGTATCCTCCAGCACTGGGTGGCTGGATCTTTGCTTCTTGTTGAGAAAGATCCTTGGCTAGTAGTATTAATCTTGAACCATACAGGAGTGCTTTGCGATCCTCTCAGCTTCTGTGGGCCAAAGTCAGGCAAGGGAACATTTTAGCAATTTAGCAGTATCGCATCTAAATCCTAGTGCTATCATATTACCTGTGGAGATGCCCACCAGAGCTAAGGGCCAATGTACTCTTCTCAATACTTAAATTCAAACTGCTTGCCAACTGGAAGGGTAAAATTAGTCACATATAAAGCTGTTTGACTGAAAGCTGAAGAAGCAGTGCAACCAAGCAAGTTCCTTCTAGCCCTCTCTCTGGCTACTGGGAGGGACTGAGCCCTTCAGTGGACAGACTCACTCTGTCCTGATAGTGTTGTCCAACATGGGTGGGACGAATAACTCTATGGAAATGTCTATGTCTCTTCAGAGGCCTAGAGAAGAGTCCCACCTCCCAGCCGAGATTTAGCATCAACATCTGAGAGTGAAGCTGAGTAGGACTATCCACATCCTTTCTTCCATAAACAACACATCCTTAAAAAATGTCAGAATTGCTTGGTTAAGGAGGGAAGTTCATAATTTCTCTTATACCTTCACATCACCTATAAAAGGACTACTAGCAAAATGCAACATTCAGTTTTCATTTCCAACCTCAACACTTGCCCTAAGCAATGAATATCTCTCACATCAAAGTAATGCTCAAAACAAAAAAACCTTACGGTGACCTGAAATGTTTTTCTAGAAATTAGATCAAGCCATCTGATTCATACCTACTCTTTGCTAAGAAAATTATTGTGCAATTTTACACTGTAAAGACAATTTTACTCTTAAAGGTATAATAAATATATTTTAAAAGTAAGGAAACTGAAAAAAATGAAGAAGTTTTCAGGTTCTTTTTAATGATTTGTTGTTTAGAAGAGCCTTTTTTTTCCTTTATATTGAATAGCAGCCATTTAAAATAGCAAATGTTGCCATCATTCAGCTATTTTGTTATCACAATATAAGAATATAAGTGGGGGAGAGTTTGTAGGTGAGAGATCAAGGTGAGATCTTTTACTACAGATTTTGGTAGAGTTGTGAACTTTGAGGAACATTAAGACCAGGAGAGATTTCAGAAAATATTTCTAAGTATTTGTTCTTAGCAAATGTCAAGTCGAAAAAAGTCCCCTTTAAACAGATCGTTTCAAATCTCTCACTTGGACTTTGTAATTTCATTGTTATTAATTCAGTGTCCTGTACATGTAACAGTAACATTATGTGTCAGTAATATAAAGTGTCAAACAGAGAAAGTAGAAATAAAACATTTTTCTTGATTGAAACAAGATATTTTTCTTTTAATAAAGATTTTGTGCTGGCAGTGTCAAAATGTGACAATTCCACATTAATGAAATGAAATGTTTCTCTGTTTCTGATCAGTTTTTTCCCTAAATTAATATTTGTTTTATATGACATCTTGGAATTCTTGTATTTGTTGCTGGTTTAATAACAGCTCTTGGGACTTAGGTGAGACTCATCTCACCTGAGGAAGACATCTGCTCTCTGGACACCTGGGCTATGTAGTCAATAAAGTCTAGATTCCCCTGTTGAATTCAGCTAATCCTAAAAAATTCTAACATGTCAAGTAAATCTAATCTAAAATTACCTATTTCTATCCATTGCTAATTTTTAGTATTGATAGATAAATATTGAAATTAGATGCATCCAGTGTGATCTACTTTAGGTAAACCTACATAATTTTTATCTTGCTTGCTTTTGTCATTGAGTCTTTAACGATGTGTTTTCTTTCAAATATCTTCTGGAGTGTTAGATACTACTGAAGTGAAACTCAGTGGTTTCAATTTAAACTTTTCTTAAACCACCTCGCACTAATCCAATTTTGAGGAACTCGCTAGCAAAGAAACATGTTCATAGACATGATATTTCTGTCTGGGATAGACACAATCCTGTTTTCCCTTCACAGAGGTTTAAGCTAATTCATTTCGCCATGCGATTGGAGTGGACTAAAAGCATGTAGGGGGACAATTAAAGAGCAACCATTGACTGATTGTAAACCAGGAGCTGCCAGAACTTAACTGCTTTTGATTTTGTGCCCATAGCAAAATTTTTCTAAGTAAATGAGCCCATGCTCAGTAAAAGGTGGAAGACTCATTTTCTTCCCTGACCTCTCCACTGCAAACAGCATAACATAGTCATGACGGGTCTGATTCTTATGCACTGAAATCTTTCTATGGATTTCAAAATGCTTTTGACCTGGCCTCAAATGGCTTCCATATGTGATGGGAACCAGAATTGAGGACTGCTCTCCTCCGTTGCAGCTTGGTACCTTACCCAAGACCTCCCTTCCTCTCCGATTGTCTTAAGAAGGGTTTCAAACAATCATTTGAAGAGTCTCCTCAGACCACTGGAAATAATAAATAATAATTAAAAAAAAAGCTCCTTGTGAAACAGGCCTCCCAGTGGAACTGAGGGAGATGGCCCAAAATGCGGGAGTTTCCTACGCGATACAGGAGATTTGGCAGCAGGAGTGGAATTATATCTCATTCCAGACAGTGAAAATAACCAAAACCATGAGGTTTTTCATGGAACAAATGGAAACCATGTGACCCGTCACAATGGAAAAAGTGTAGCTGCTTTCAGCTCCCTAAGCCCTGACACTTCTTTTTGATTTAACCACAATAATCTAAGTGGAAAATGAATAAATGTCAAGTTTTTTTTCAATAAATCTGTGCACGAGTGAGAATAGGAACCAGAATAAAAGCTTTTCATGACATAAAGTTCATATGTTTGGATCCCTGACAACATTTTCTTTCTGTAATTTTTTATTATTATTATTAGGCCTGGTTATACCATTTATTGCAAAAAACAAACTATAGTAAGACAGGGAACCTGTTAGCAGTTGCTAAGCCTGGAGTGAAAGCCCAATTCACAACAAGATGACCTGAATCAAGATACATCTATCTATTTTTATGAGTTTTAAAAAAAATGTTTTAGAAACAAGTATACGATTTGCCCAGTGCTCATTTGGACAAGATTTCTGCATGTTGAAATGAGATTGGTTGAGCACGAAATCTCAAACATATGCTAGCACAAGAAATTAAATGGGCAAAACCTGTATGCCATACTTGCCTTTTTTGGGGAAATTAATGTCACATTGTCCAGAGTCAGGGATATTACATACAGCCTCAGATACAACTAAGTGCGCAAGCAGTGGCTCAAGGACTCAACCTTAGCAGATTGCCTTCACTGTGTTTTATATTTCCACTTGAAACAGGTTAAAAAACCCCGACAACTTGCCATGAGTACCCACACCTGACATGACCTCAGAGAGAAGTAATGAAGTAGTTCTTGATTTGGTGAATGTATTCCCTAGGGGTCAAAACTGGACCAATTTGCCTAGCATTGCATAACAGGATGAAAAGCTAAAAGTGTTTTATTCTTCATCTGATGCAACAATGAAGTTCGTGTGCTTAGTCTGAAAAGAAATTGGTCATGTTCTTATGTACCTGACTGAATCAGAGGCTCAAGGAAGAATTGGATCACTTCATCTGACAATGATGCTGAATGAATGTTATCTTTCAGATAATCTCTTCTTAGAGAAGAAAAAATAATTTCTGGAACACTGATACTTACGGCAGGCACTAATGACAACTCGTGATTTTGTAATTATATGGGAAAGAAACTTCTTTCTGATGCCCTGTTTCTAGACAGAAGGTACTGTCTGACACATATTTCTAGGGAGGGATAATATTCAGATAATGTAACAAAATATATTTACCGCTACAAATCTTGCCTTTCTTATGACCTTAACCTATCAAAGCTATAAAAACACTACTGTTATATAATATCTATTTTACCTCCCAATGCTAGCTTATTTCCTAAATCTGATTGGCTTTGCTGAGCTGTGAATAGCCCTCCAAAGACTTATATTGGCTTTTTTCTGATAGTACGTGCAAAATAACCCCACATGCACAAGTAGAAAGCCACATAAATTAAAATGTTGTAACAGACACAGTCTCCTTGAGGTGGAGGAGAAAGTTCTGAAGTTCAGCATACTCCAGCCTCTACTCCCTGCCAAGCACTAAGCTACCTTTACTGGAAAGGATCCCTGCCAAGTTCCCACTAGCAGGGTTGCTGCTAAAAATGCTGCAGCTGAGGGTCTCTGTTGCATGGGTAATATACAGTATTTTCAATCAGGGTCTCATGGTACAAAGTCATCTTGGTGCCACCTGTCCTGACCTTTCTACTGTCTTCTACAGGTGCATAGTCAGTTCAAGAGAACCCGTTGCTGATGTGGGAAACGTGAAGCTCAGAGAGTTCAGGTGAAACTAATGCACAGAAGCAACAGTGACCAGAAACAGGAAGGTAGGTGATCAGATGAAGCCTGATACATGCAGAATCTAATGCTTTGCTGGTCATTTTTATAGTTATCCAATCACCTCACTTAGCTAGCTACCAACTCATACCACTATCCCTTCTCCATTGCTGTTTTACACAGTTGTGGGGGTTTTTTTGAGCCTTTCTTCCCCAAGTCAGTCAACTTTTTTCCTTTCACCATCTACTACAGTCTTGTACTGTTACCTGCTGACTAATGAATTAAAGAAGTCTGGTCCAACATTTTTCAGGAAGACTGCTATGGTGTCCCACTCTCCTAAGAATAGTCCAAATGGTTTTGCTGTGCACCTGTAACTAGAAAAGAAATGGGCACTTGCAGGGAAATTATTTCTCTGAGAGCAGTGTAGCACTTTGATAATTGCCTCTTGAAAAATACATGACTAAACACTAGCACCCAAATATGGCACCATGTTATGTCACTGGTCTTGAAGCAACTGTAATGACATAATTAACTTCAGCAGAGAGACATTCTGCTTTCTTTGGTTATCAACCAGCGATTAAAGGAGTTTTAGGTGTTAGCAACAGTGACCAAGAAAAGAGATGAGGGCTGAACTTAAGGAAAAAACTCTAGGTTTGCATAAATAAGAGGTGCTCGTGGGGCTGTTCGTTTACTCAGACTGAGAAAAAATAGGAAGACAAAGAATCCTCCACAAGAGAAAGGAATTTTAGGCAAAATATTTTCCCCATCACCTGGAGGACAATAAAACATCTGGAAAGTGTTACCAGCCAATTTGTGCAAGAACTCAGCACAGGAATGAGATTTGGAGACCAGTCAAGGGCTCTGGGAAGTGATGGAGGAGTGATGAATAGGTAAATCAAAGTGAGATAAGTGACAAGGAGAAGCATACCAAGCAGAAAGCACATTGCCTCATTCTCCACCCTATATGTCAGTGGTGGGTTGGAACGACTTTTTCCCTCACCTTGCTTTGCCAGGTCCTGAGGATATGTTCTCTGCTAAAGGCCAACGGCATTCTCTTCAGAGGATGTTGCTGTAGGGTGTAGAAGAGATGTATAGCCATTATCAGTCTGAAGACATTCTAACATTTTGCTGTAGAGGTGTAGATGCCTGTATAGCACATTTATACTAAATGATAGCAGGCTTGGTCTCTTCTTCTGGTTATCTGTCATAGGTGCCTCAGCAACCAGCACTCTGTAGACATCCACCAAGCTTACATGAGTCTGCAGATCAGAGGCTGGAAAAAGGTATACACACACTTAGAAACAGTAGAGCTAGGAAACACCTTTTACATATATACATGTATGTTGAAATCTTAGCCAACAGAAATAAAATTGATGTAAACCATGAGAGCTTCCTTGGCTTCATGGACTGGGGTGAGGTGGGGGGTTGTAGTTTATGGCAGCTGAGATCCAGAATCCGATATTTCAGTGGAATAATTCTCCCTTAACAAGCAGAAGATTTCTCTTAGATGATTTCCATGAAATACTCCCATTTACATAAATTGAAAACAGACTCAGACAATTTAGAGGGGGACTAGCCTTTCATCACTGCCTATCAATGTGGCCAGTTCTCCAACAACCGTGATCAGTCTAATTATCAGCCCTAGAATTTGTTCTTCAAATGCTTTACTATTAAAACTGATGTTTTTTGAAATAAGGAAGACTTTCCTTAACAACTAGATATCAAGATTTTTGTTCCAGGTGCCAAGGTTTGTCATAACTCCTAACAGTTAGTAACGGAGTAAAGAAGCTTTGATTTCTGGCCCTCATGTGTCCCCTGAGCCGTGTTGTTTGTCCCTGAAGGGTGTTCTTGTGGAAACAATTGCATTTCCCATGGTCACAGCCACTGCCCATTTGGATCTTTTGTTGTGCAGTCCAAAGCCCAGCTGTAAATTCTAGAGAGTTTAAGACCAAGAAGCCAAATCTATTGCATGCACCAGCCACTACAATGCGTTATAGTTGGAGGTGGGTCACTTAATGGAGCTCCAAAGTAGCAAAAGTAGCTTTGTTTGTTTGTTTGTCTTGCTCCAAAGGCAAATCAAATAGCTCATAATTACCTATGTCAGAGGTGAAGTTTGCATGCTGAATACTGGGCAAATCAAGATTTGCTCTGTCCCTCAAACAGCAGTTTCACAAAACCTGTAACATCTGAGCTGTCCAATAGGTACAGGTGAAGCTCAAGCTCCTTGTAAGTTAAGACAGAGTTGCATATCCTAACTTTGCTCATTGTAAAACATCAGGAAAAATCTAGGAGAGAGAAATGAGTAGCAAGCTGCTTTCCCTGCTCTGGGAAGAGGGGAATGCAGCAGTCAAGTAAGAGATCAGCCTTAAAGTGTCACAAATACATATATTGTATTCAATAGCCTGTCTTCTGCTTATACCAGGTCCAGGTTTTCACAGAAATTAATGGGAAAGAAAATTCCCATTTACAGGACTGGTGAGATAAAATGTCACATTAGTTTCTAAATGCTTAATTATTACTATTGTATCAAACGAAACTTTATTTCACAGAATCACAGAATCATGAAGGTTGGAAGAAACCGCTGAAGATCATCTAGTCCAACCCCCTATGGCAATTTCTGTCATAATACTTCCCATGTAATTTTTACTTCATTCACATTAAGATTAGGAAGCATTCAGCATGAACGTTAAACACAGACTCAGTGTTTCAGTGGGGGACAGAGTTTTATGTAGAATTTTCTGCCCTAAATTGTTTCCTAAGTGTCCTCAGAACTGTCAGACTGGATCAGACCCAGTCCATTTGGCCAATACTTGGCTCCAAGATAGGCTCTACTGGATTCAGTGGAAAGTTCATCCTAAATTTTTTGGTTGGTGTATGTGGTGTCTCTCCTTCTATGACTAGTTCATGAAAAATATTCATTTGTCAGAACACCTGTTAGAAATTTTCCTCATTGTGGTGGGTTGACCCTGGCTGGATGC
>NW_009610163.1:0-6378 GCF_000690535.1 Cariama cristata
ATTAAGCTGTTCTTATCTCAACCCATGGGCGTTCCCTTTTTCCGATTCTCCTTCCCATCCCACTTGGGGGAAGGGAAGGAGTGAGCGAGTGGCTGCCTGGTACCTTAGCTGCTGGCTGGGGGTAAACCACCCCACCCGGTCTGCTGCTGCTTAACTGAAACTGAACATGAATAAAAACAGACACTGAAACACTACCAGACCTAGATATATTTAAGAAAGGGCAGTTAACTTTTACATGCTTATTTAACTATTCTCCTGTCCTTAAAAAGACGTTTTCAGCCTTTTTTTTAATAGAATGTTTCCAGGATCAATTCACTGACAGAACTACATTCAGACACATAAGCTTGCCATTTTCTTCGTAGGATTATAACTTCTTTGAAGTCCGTCTACAGTTTCTACAACTCTGGAAAAAGGAAAAAGGTTGAGTAACACATGGACATCCTTTCTCCAGACCATGGAAAGTGACCAAACTAGGGCTGCAATCCAGTAAAGGCATTTGAGGACTACTTTCTTTCTAAAGGATTTGAATGACAAATAGAAGAATAAAAAGGTATTGGGCAAGTAATTAATTGCTTCTTAAGCATCCTGTTCTGCAGTACATTACCTCTGAAGGTTTGGGGAATTTTTTTTCTTTTGTAGCTCTTAAGAAAGTTTCAGGTGTATCACTGAAATAAAAAATTTGCTCTAACTTGGAATATTACCAGCAAAAAGATGCAGATCTTAGAAAAGTTCTCCCTCCATGATTCATTAAAACACAACAGAAAAAAATTGCATTGTTTTTTCTTCTTCGGTTTTCTGTACCTCAGTTCCACTACAAATTGACTATAAATCAATGTTTCTAAGACACAATTTTTCTGTTGCATAATAGTTGGAAGGAGGATTTCACAAAGTGTATTAAGTAGTGTCATTAGAACCATGTATTTGCATTTAAATTCCTCCAGCTGCAATATGTGGTGAAATTAAACACGGAGAATACAAAAATATTTTATTTATATTACACTTAAGTTCAGACAGATCTCATCTTGAGCAAAAAGCCTGACATTGCACTGCAGATTACCTGTTATGGATACACCTCTGCTTTTCCCTACTTTTATTTACTGTTTCCCGTACTTAAAAAATTGGCAGTGGTCTACATCCAACATAAAGGCCATCGACTTTTGAGAAAACTAGGCAAGAAGGAAGGAAGGATTGCTTCAAATTTAATCCTTTTTAAAATATCATTCCTTTCATAATAAGCATTAGAGATAACTCACTGAAGAATTGTAGACATTTTAGCAGAAAAAAATGAAAAACTGGTACCTGTGTTCAAGAAACTTTATAGTATTAAGCACGTGTGGGGTTTTTTTTGAGTTATGACAGCTGAAAGACAACACTCGCTTGGGTAGAAACTTCTAATGTGGAACAGCTAACCTGTCTACCCAAACTTTTAAAGTATTCTGTCCAAGATTTCTTGAAGGTAAAGATATCCATCTGTCACTAGTCCAGAATTCATTATATCTATTGACTTAATGCTACCCGATCACTTCTCATAGCTGAATCATTGCATTTTTCCTATGCTGCAAAAAGAGATTTGTGACTCTAGCAGTCAGTGCAGACATGGATTTACGAGCACCACTTTGCAAGAATTCTTTCTGTATTCTGAACTCCTGTGAGAGGGGAATATTTGCCTCACAGTACTGAAAGAGAAACAAGCACTTCCTTTAGTTAACAGAACAAGTTAATATTATTGATCAGTGTTGTACTCACCCAGAGAAGGGAGTGTGGAAATAAGGAAGCTGTATCCTGAACATCTCTTTTAGTATTTGCTAAAGTATTCAAAGCCTGCATCCACTAGTGACCTAACTGTAAGTTTATTCCTAGATATTCCTTGCACGTAAATGATACACATGTGCTGCTTGCCTCAGAGAGCCAATAACAAGAGTTTTGTTGCTTATATTCCATTCTTTCTTTATATATTCCTGTCTTAACTATCACAACATAAACAAGGCATGATCAAGCTCCAAAATGTCACTGTATACACATTTAGGTGGAGAAAGTTAGCTATTGTAATATTCTTACGGCCTTGAGTGCACCAATAGGCTCTGCAATCCCATTCCAGCCTCAACAGGTTTGGCTGCTTGTGTTCAAGGTCAGCTCTGACACAGTGCAGCTGTGTAAGCTGGGCTCAGGCTTTGTCAAGGCCTCCCCCCATTTGCTGGGGAGCTGTACTTAAGCTCAGGCTGGTGGCCTACACTCTTGCCTAAGCTCTGCTGTAGCATGCCAGTGCCTGCCCAGACACCTTGCTGGCTGGGGTTCACCTTGCACCTCCCTTGTCGTTACAGGCTTGCCTGAAGGCCTGTCACCACTGACTCTGGCACTGGATCCACTCTGTGCTGCAGCTTTGGGTGCTGTGGGCTTGTGCCCCTTGCAGGTAAGGAGAGGATGTGGCCCCTGTCTGCCCTGCTGTCCCCTTTGGCTCCTGGCTCATCTTCCCATGCAGAGCAGTCTGCTCTAGTTTCTCCCTGACAAATACACTCCTATGTTATGATCTCATCTTACTTACAATATTCTCATAACTTATGTTACTATTATTCTTTAACTTTTGAAATCTTTGTTGTTACTGCATAACTGTCACTATTACAATATAATCTGTAAGAGCTTAACTGTAGCCAGGTAACCACTGCAGAAATACCTGTGCAAGCTTAGTGCCCTACTTCCTCCTCTGGAGTTTCTTCACCTTTCCAGCAACCATCTCTTAAGCTGGTTTGTCAGCTGACTCTTCCACTAGGGCAAATGAAGAATGTTCATAGGGTCCTTTCCAGGTGCTAAACTTTGGAAGAAGATCTTAAGTCAAAAAAGACATTTCTGAGATTGTTCGACCACAGGTTAAGTACTTCCTAGAGAACCAGATGGGCACTGACTCAATTTTTTTTTTAAGGAACTAAGATTGTGAACTATTATCAGGGTTATATTTCTGCCTAAAAAGCTCATGCCAACATTTCTCAATTTTTGTCACTCAGTATCCTGTACTAAAAACCTTGTGATTCATACACACTAACCTAATCTCATTCTATTATCCTCCACATCTATACAAGTTACTAGAAAAACACTTACTGAAAGCCTCCTATTGGCCTTGGAAAAATTTCACATAATTGCTAATCACAAGTCACGACCTTGATATTCTCTTTCATAATGTCCTGTAGTGTCAATCCACAATATTATTTGGAACTTTCTAGAAACAAACATCAAGGGACTAAGCGCTCTAAACAACTAAAACAGTTTTCTTCCACTTTGCAATGTGGAAACACCCTGAAGACTGTATGCTAGTGCAGAAAAAATTAATCTACAGAGAGGAAAAAGACCAAAATACAAAACAGTTTCACACAGGGAAATACTATTCTTTAGTGTGATAAACTTTACAGTCCACTAGATAAGCCAAACTCAATAGACGCAGTAACATTAAGCGCAGCCTCCTTCTGATTTTTTTCAATTATTTTTACCAGCAGGTACATACGCAACTGTCACTTTTATATGTTTAGCTTGGATGCATGAACTGAGCTCATATGAGCACACATCTAAAAATACTTTGTCAGGCAGCTGTATGTTACCATAGTAGCTTAAAACAACATAAATGTTCATGCCTGCAGTACTCTGAGATACAAATTTTCTCGGGGAAGTTGTTATAAGCTTATTTCCATTTTGATGCTCCAAGTTTGCGGCTCAAGCACAGGTAAAACTACTGTTAACTACAGTTTAAGACAAGTAATAAAGATACATAAAAATTAGGAGGGTTAGTTTTAACTTGCATCGGATTCAGACAAGATGTCTGCTTTGAATCTTGTCTAAATATGGAGGGCTTAAATCTCCAACATTCTGGCTCCTACTGACATTAATGAGAGTTAAAAGTACAAAGCAACCTACAAGAAAATTACTGTTCATTAGTAACTAGCTGCATAACACTGGATAATAATCATAGGGATAACCATAGATTCACACCAAGCACAAAAGTCATCTGTAAATGTGCTGAATCAAAGCTCACAAAGGCCACTTCAGAAATTTTTTTTTCAAGGCCTATGTATCCAGCACAGGCAGGCCTCTTCATAACCCCATTCTGTAGAGTTCCCATATGTATTAATCACCAAAAGCCTGGTGTTCACTGATACTCTCTTTCTGTTCTACAAGTTTCCTTCCCTGGCAACATTTAAATGCAGCAGCAAGTTGACTTAAGATTCTAAAAAACAGTATTAAAACAGTTTAAAAAGTATTAAAAAACCCCACAAATATACATAAATCATTTTCTCCTTATTTCTTACAAGTCTCCACTATTTATCATTACCTTCCATTAAAGCATTAGGAAAGTTTACCTACAAGAAGCTGCGAAGGAGTAAGTATCCTGAGAAAAAGGAGCCTCTTCCCTTAAGGAATTTATCAAGTTAAATTGCTCATTGGTATAGCACTCTTCACATAAAACTATGTAACAGTTCTCTCTACAAGAGGTAATGTGAAAACATATTTAAAAAAAAAAATACCTGATAATTTGCAGAACTTGGTTATAATGTTCCTATCTTGCTCATCAAAGAGTCTGACATCATCTTCATTCTCCAGGACTGCTCGCAGCACCACTAAAAAATTCTGGAGGTAATATGGGTAACCAGGAGAGCCGGGCACAGAATGAAGCTCATTTATTTTGTCTAAAATGCTCCCAACAGAATTTTTAAACTCTACCTTTTCCACAGTTTCTGACAAAGTATGATTAATCTCATCCTTAAAGTCTTCATGAACTTCCACAGGAAGTACCTGTACATCACCCTTGCTAAAGCAATTTTGCGTCCCACAGTTCAATTCCGTCTTAGAAGAAGGAATAACCTGAGTGTGAGGCTGCATATTGACTTCCAAACTATTGGTCAGCTCTGCTGAAGTATAAATGGCTAGATGTGTTTCAAATTGATCAGGACTAAGTATCACACCTTCAGACCTACTTTCTGTTTTGGTGCTCCTTGTACCAATTGGTAACCTTTTGCCACTAATGTTATCAGCTGGTAACGATACCTGGAATCTATCCACAAGGTCTTCTCCAGTACATTTGTTTATTTCTTCTTGAAATTCAGGTTCCTTCTCTGAAAAATTTTGTTTCTGGTACTTTCTCTCAGTAAGCTGATTTTCTTTCTGAGAACTATGCCCTGCATAAATCTCATCATCATCCTGTCCTGCAGCACTTTTGCACATATTGTGAACAGCTGGAGGTGAAGAGTCGATCTCTTTATGCATGATCTGTTTTCCTCCCTGGATACGTCGTCTTCTGGACAGTTTAGATGACAAGCTTCCCAGAGAGACTATTTTAACTGTTTGAGCCTGTGGTTCATTGCTAACACTACAGACTGACCTACTGCTGAAATAAGGACTAATCTGTTGTGCCACACTCCCTTCTGTTTTCAATAAACTGCTTTTGGAAGGACTTGTTTCCAGATTTAAGAGGTTTTTTGAAAAACGTGAGCTGGAATTATTGTTCACATTTGCAGCTGGTGGACTCTCATTCCTAAAAGAGCTGAGTGTCGAATCAATGACACCAATCTCACCATGGTTTCTCTGACATGTTTCATCCATGTGCTCATTTATTCTGTGTCTTGGCACCATTTGCCCACACATGGGACAGGTAATTTCAGCAGGGGGAACATTGTTAAAAAAGGAAATAATAGAGGATGCTGCTGAAGGTATAGATGGTGTTCCTTTACCTTCCACTTTTTTTGCTGTTCCTTTTTTTTTCTTATTTTTACTGAGTGACAAACTTAATCGGGATCTTTTAATTTCTGAACACGCAGCTTCTGCCATTACGAAGCTTCAAAGAATTTACATGGCACAGGCCATAGCTTCTGCCATTACAAAGCTTCAAAGAATTTACATGGCACAGGCCACTTCATTCAGGCCATATTTCTTTATTCTGTAATACTTAAAAGAAAAAAAAAGACAGCTTGGCTTGCATTTTCCATCTGAAAAAAAGAAAATATACTGAATTAAAGATCTTCTAAGGTACCAAATGCAACCAAGATGAACAGTGGAGAAGAAAAAATAAAACCCTAAAAGTGTACAAGTCAAGCAATCCTGAATTACTACAAATGCAACTGTCCCTTTACCTTCTCACTAGGCAGGCAAGCAAGCACACCACGACTGTCACGCTCAGCACTGCAGCGGGCTTCATGGGAATGGTTTAAAAAATGGAACTACTACTGTACACTTCGACTAAATGCCACGTTCACTTGCTGATGTAAATGAAAACTGGAGTTAGAATTCAATGTAAAGATACAGTCAAGTCCTCTAATTTTTGTCATTATTTATCTTGTTTGCTATTTATAGGCATACTGGTTCTTGGGGCCAGCCACGCACTTTTACAGAGCACGGGCA
>NW_009610164.1:0-525 GCF_000690535.1 Cariama cristata
AGATTTAGACTAGACATAAGGAAACAATTATTTACAAGGAGGGTGGTGGAGCACTGGAATAGGTTACTCAGAGAGGTGGTGGAAGCCCCATCCTGGAGGCATTCAAGGTCAGGCTGGATGGGGCTCTGAGCAAACTTATCTAGTTGGAGATGTCCCTGCTCACGGCAAGGGGGTTGGACTAGATGACCTCTAAAGGTCCCTTCCAGCACAAATGATTGTAGAATTCTATTATTTTGTGATTCCCTTCCCTTCTCTTCCCTTCCATCTTCTTCTTCCCCTTCTCCTTCTACTTTGCTTTTTTCTCCTTTTCTTCCATCCTCTACCCCGGTTGGGGATGTTGAGGCGGAGCCTCCTGTCTTTCAGCTGGTGCCCGTTGCCTCTTCTCCTGACACTGGACACCTCTGCAAAGAGCCTGGCTCCATCTTCTTGACACCTTCCCCTCAGGCATGGGTGAACCTCAGTGAACTCCCCCTGAGCCTCCTGGGCATCAGGAGGAACAGCCCCAGCTCTCTCCAGCGCTCCCCA
>NW_009610165.1:0-4368 GCF_000690535.1 Cariama cristata
GCCAGACCGCCCCTCCGGGGCCTGCTCTCACATATGGGATACCCTGCTCACACCCATATAGAGCCTGCCCTCACTTATGGGAAGCGCTGACAGACAGATCTCTAAGGGACTTGCTGCCACCTGCAAGAAACCCTGCTGACTCACTCCTGTAGGACCTCCAGTCACCTATGGAAAACCTGCTCGCACATATAGGAAATGCTGCTGTACTCACTTCTATATAACCAGCATGTCACAATGGGAAACCCACCCTATAAGGCCTGCTCTAATCTATGGAAAACCCTGCTGGACTCACCCCTATAGGACGAGCTCATCCCTGTAGGAATGTCTCTTAGACTCACCTTTAGGGCTTTCTGTCACCTACAGGATCCAAACTCACCTCAGCAACACCCTGGGGCTCCCCTTCTCCTCCCCCAGGCAGGGTCCCAGCACCCTGCAGTCCCCACCCAGCTTTGCTGTCCTGCCCCAGGGCTCAAGCTGAAAGCAAATCCCACCTGACTCACATGGATTCATGGTGCCAGGGAGGGCAGGGGTATCACTGGGTGCCCCCAGGTTGCATGGGGCCATGTCAGGGGCATGGACACCACCACTTCTGGTGCCAGTCAGGGCTGGCCTTACCCAGCCCCAAGGACAGAGGGTACCAGGAGACAGGACGAGGTCGTTCCACAGCTCCCTGAAGTTCCCTGACACTTCAGTTCCCTACAATCCAACCTAGAGGAAACAAGCCAAACTGGGGGACTAAGAAGAATAAACCTGGAGGATTTTCTTTTTTGTTTTGATCTATGAAAAAAATAAAGACACCTCCCTTGAAGTGAGACTGGAGCAGGCACAGCTGCTGCAGCACACTTTGATCCTAAAGGACAGCAGTCTGCAAAGCTATGCCTGTGTTTTGTGCCATAGTCATAGTCACTTGTAGCCTGCAAGTCTGTGCCAGACACCTGCTCCTCTTCCTTGTGCATGGTGTTTGTTGGACTTTAGCTCTACTTCATGTAAAAAATGGCAAATCTCCCATTTTAGCGCTTATATGCAATAAGAGAAGACTCAGGTTGTTCTCTCCTGGATCATAGGTAACTGGGCAGGTCCTTTCTTTTCACACTCAGACAGGAGAGAGGAAGATACACATAACCAGATGTTACCTCTTCTCCAGGCTCTGTGAGCATCGCCCCGTTTCCCAAAATAAGCCTCTGGAAGCTAGTCTAGTTACATCACTACAAAGTAGTTGCATAAGCCAATACTTCAACAAGCTGATGTCTCTTTTGCCATCATCCTTCTTTTCCATCCCCTCCCCCTGTCTTTTTCTGTTTTGTCATCTGAATCTTTGAGTCTCAGCTTCAGTCCAGCAAATGGTTTTCACACCTGTGTGTGGTTTCCAGGGCATGGCAGGAGAGCATCTCCCTGAAGGAACTGCAGCGCAGAGGCGTCTGTCTGCTAAAACTCCAAGCCGCCAACCAGAGAACTGGCCTCTACGGACGCCTGCTCGTGACATTTCAACCTAGAAAATATGACTCAGATGCCGAGCTGCCCTATAACAGTTTTGGGCCTGGTAAGTGATATTGCTGTCGGTGCAAAATAGGTAAAGTAAGAGATGAACAGTGTCTTCTTCTGAACAGCTTTTAATGGGATATTTGTAAAGACTGAGCAATTGATGCAAAAAAGGAAGGGAGAAAATGTTATGGCTACAGGATGAACCTAGAGAAAACCAGCCTCTTTTTCCCATCGGCTTGTTATGGACACATATGTTGCATCAGGAAATAGTGCTGGTGATTAAAGTGCTGGCTTTCCTCCTTCTGAATCAATAAAAACAAAGGTCTAGTCTCTTGTCATTAAAGATTTCATGGAATTCTTTGTACAAGCCAAAGTGTTGATGCTTGTGTTCTTGCGGTAGGTAAGGAGCTTTTGTCACTTACACTTTAATTGCAAAATGGAAAGTGGATTTTCTTTTTCCTTCTTGAGTTGCCATATTTCCTCCCTTCCCTGTACTGTTATTTTTGGCGAGGAAGAGGAAGAAGTGAAGTACGTACCGTTATTGGTTGACGCACCTGGATTTCTGTTGGAAATAAAGGTACAAGAGAAATGCAGACTCACCAGCACATCAGCCAGTGCCCTTTTCACTTGTGTCTCATCCTCTGCTATCACTTCCATGAAAACATGACCAGGAGTGTCAGAGCTGAGCTCTCGCCTCTGTTGCTGGTATCTGAGGAAGGCAAGGACACCATCTGCCATGCTGTAACGAGCTGTGCAGGCTTACCCCTCAGAAGAACTTGGGTTTGACTGTGAAGTAGTTCCAAGTGACTCTGCAGTACGTCCTCTATTTTTTCCCTGCAGAGACCCTTCTTTTCCTTAGGCAATGAGGGTATTGCCTTGCACTCTCCAAAATGGGTCCACGAGAGAGAAGCTGGCTGCACCAGATAATTTTCTGGTTTAGTTTGCTAGATCATTGAGCTTGCTAAGCAGGTGCATGGCAGGGAACCAGACTGCTTCTGACCCTGGTCGCATGACAGTACTATTTCAAAGTGTGTTGAAGTTCAGTTTCTTGATGCGTCCTTTGTCACCCAGGCCTCCAAGCTGTTGACCTTTGAAATTAAAATGACTCGTTTCAGACTGGGGTCTCAGCCCTTGAGAGCATCCACCAGCACTCTTCAAAGAGAAATAACATTGCCGTAGAAGTAAATTAGTCCTGGGACACAAGAATTTTAATGTAAGAACTGATGGACCTTACAGATGAAAGATTCCCGTAGTTTTTAAATCTGAAATTTAATCCTCAATGAGTGTGAACCCTGGCTAAGTTACAAACATCCTGCTCAAAATCCCCATTTCACCACTACACTATGTAATGCAACTCTTTTGTCATCTCATGGTGACTGTGAAAAGCTGTAGCAAGTGCTTAAAAGTCTCTGGTCTTTCTTAGTTCTACTGACTGGCATATAGCAGTCATCTGGGAGGCACATATTGTCATGCAGGCTTCTTAGCTGTTATTGAAAAATAAAATGGATGTAAAATTGAGAGTTCAGAGAAGTCAAGTTCTCCCAAGGTCTGTGTGAAAGCGTGTTGGCTTTTTTAGCAGCTCTGGCTATGGGGAGCACTGCTGGCCTCCACCCCAAGACCTGTGGCGTATGGAGGTCTGAAGGCAGCTGGTTAGTTGCTGTCTGGTGTCTCCTCACTGCTGACTGTCCTTTTGCTTCCTCTGGCTGTGCGCTCTGTCAGCTAAGAGAAGGATGTTCTCCTTTGTTATGGGCTTGGCACAAATTCTGACCTTGGCAGGAAACACAGTGCTAGAGCTGTGGTCGGTGTAGGTGGTCCTGCTGTCTGCATTGGCCCGTGCTTGGTTGCTGGTCTCCCCAAAAGAGCTTCTTTTCAAAAATGTTTGCCCTGCTTCATGCTCTCTCTACAAATTTGTCTTTGCAGGGGACATTGTGGGCCTTTACGATTCAGCTGGCCAGGGTGATCCACTCTCCACTGGCATTGTAACACGTGTCACCTCCAGAGCAGTGACTGTTGCCTTTGAGGAATCTCGAGATGGCATGCTGAGCTTGGACCAAGAAAGCTCTTACCGCCTGCTGAAATTAGCCAATGATGTCACCTACAACAGGCTGAAAAAGTAAGGGCCACAGCGTTGCAGTTCACCTACGGTCACTCTGCTCAGGAGTGCAAAAGCCAACTGAAAATTGCCAAGTTTATTCTGGAAAAGCTCTTCTGAGACAGATCTGTTTACTTCACTAGGCTTGGTTTCTCACCTTTCCTATCTTATCCTTGTTACTCCTATAGCAGCTCCACTTAGAGGAGGTATCCACCTTTTGGATGTGCCTTTCTTTTTCTGCTAACTACTGAGGGAACCCATACTGAGATAACTCAATTGGATATGTTGTGCTACAGCATCACAACAGCCTAAATTTACCTATCTGCTGGCTGGAATGGTCCTGCTCTTCCCTCTTCCTCTCCCACCCCTCATCCCATGCTCAGCTATGTATTTTGGTCTCGTGTTGTATCACCTCTGGTACTCAGTGGATTCTGTGTAGAGCCTTTTCCATCCTGGCAGGAGAAGTGAATAGCTCTTTGCTGAACTAATGTGCCGAAAAGGCTCAGCACAGGGTCTAACTGTATCAAATTGGGGTACTAGTAGAAAGCAGAAGCGTAAGGGATGTGTGTGTGAGAGGGTTGGGGGATGCAGCAATTAGATAGGATAAGTCTGTTGTGGAATAACATGTTTCACCTTTGGAAGAGTTGAATCTGTGCCCACAGTCTTCTGTCACTGGGCCCTCAGGTGTGCAGGAATCTCTGAAGGAATTCGTGCTCTGCATGTAATCTGGCTATTCTTTTTTTTTTTTTTTTTTCAGAGCTTTAAATGCACTAAAGCAGTACCACAGTGGTCCA
>NW_009610165.1:4383-10035 GCF_000690535.1 Cariama cristata
GTCCTGTTCTTTTCTGCCGATCCGAGTGCATTTGGTGAAACAAGTAAGGGTGCTTCTTTATAAGATTTTATACCAGACTGATGGCAGGTGCTGGGTTGATCTTTCTAGAGAGGTTTTCTGCACCCTTAGGGTCAGAGCCCCTGGACCTTCACAGCCAAGTACATACACTGAGACTGCTATTGGTTTTGGTCTGCCTTGGTATGTGAAGCTGAGAGGTATGGAGGTGGAGAGCTCTTTTGGATGGACTCATGAGAGCAGTGATGTTGCTGCTGTCATACCAGTTTTCAGCAAAGATACGGAGAATTATTGTGGAGAAAGGGGGGGGAAATCTTCACTCTCCAGAGCAATCAGTGAAGCCTGAAGTTCCCTACCCAAAGGATAAGGGCTCTGTGCTCTGTCCCTGCCCAGTTAGGAGGATGCTTACCTCTTCAGATGTCACATCTGACAGCAGCAAAGAGACAGAGCCCTAAGTGACGACTGTGCTGCCTTTACTCCTCTTCCAGTCCTCCGGGTCCTGTCTCTAGGGCTGGCCAGCTGAGAAGGGTCCTTGCGATGTCTCAGTTCAAGACCCGTTCTTTGATATTGCCCATGGGAACATAAATAACTCTGATCTTTGTGAAGTTTTTGTCCATACTAAACATGCAGCTTGCTTTGCTCCAGGAAAGACCTGACTATTGAATGTGAGTAATAAGTAGTGTTGCAACTGACAGCATTGAACACTTACTTTTCATACTGGTTTTTGGGTCACTGGACACACTTTGTTCATGTAAAGACCCTTGTCATTGCTGGAAGAGAGTCTGTTCAGCTAGCTAATGCTCACTTTTCTCAGAGCGTACCAAGTAAAGCTGGATTCTGGCATAAAACGGGCAGGATTTGTGATGGGAGAATTTGTTTGCACACATTCACGAGTCTGAAATTCAGTTAGTTTAGGAGGCATTTACTTGCTTCCTGCCTCAATCCCGTGCATAAACTTCAAAGATCAGAAACTGCCAGCGCTGCTTCTATATTGAAAATCCAATAACTCTGCCCTCATGGGAATTAAGTGACTGTGAAACTACTGCAGTTTGAAACAGCATGGAACACTTGTATTTTTTACAGCCTTCTGATTGGGTTCAGTCAAGTTGGAGATGTGCAGGCTTGCTTTGGTTTCATCAAATGCGTAAAACCTCACAACTTGGTTTCACCAACAGCTGTCAAAAAATTACATATAATTAGAATCCTCTTTTACTCAGATCTTTTTTGATGTGAGTCTTCGGAAAAACGAAAGATAAAATTACACAGCTTACCCTTTCAGGGAAACCACGGGGAAACCAAAGCCTCTGATCAGCAGAATATCCAAGTGCTCGGCAACTGCTAATGAATATTATCCCTTGACAGAAGGGAAATATCATCTGGGCTGCGAAAATCAGGGGATGAAGGCAGAGGGTGGATTAAGCTGCCTAGCAGGATTGGGCCAGCAGTCTCTATCCAAGCAGTGCAGGGAGCTCAGGTCTCTCCTCTCACCACTCTGCAACATGCCACGGGTGAGGCTGTCCATCCCTGCCTGGTTCCTTGCTGGCCAGGGTTCTGCTCAGTTTCCTCCCCACCACAGCTTGTGCACTCTGTGCTTGCTGTTGAAGCTTTTCGCTTCCTCTGATTACTGTATTTGGTTGTCCACAGTGGTTTGCCTCGTTAACATACGCACTCCCATTCCCCTGCAGTATACCTTCAGGCTAGGCTTCTGATATATATCAAGGACAAAGAATTAACATTAGTGTGAGTCATATCGCTGTAGTTCTAAGCACTGAGCTTAGTCTGAGTCAAACCTCTTAGCCTTTTGGCTACCTAGGGACCTTGGTGCACTCAGGTTTTTAATATTAGATAAAGTAATTAAATTTTAATGAACTAACTTTCTTAGCAGCTTCTGCTAAGCAACTGCTTTTTCCCCTTGTGGTAGCAGAACTGCCTCTGTAATAAAGAAAAATTTCTTTTCACCAAATTGCTCAGATATGCTAAACTAAGCACAGAGATTTTACGTCTCCCCAGCACTGAGAATATCAATTGATAGAAACATTCAGCCACATTAGACAGACAGAGGAAATGTGATACGAGAAGGCAGCATATCACCTGAGAACAGCAAAATGCTCTGGCAGGGTGGAGAGGCCTTCCAGTTACCTTCTCACTTATAGCTTCTTTCTCCCTGACTAGAAGGAGGTTATAGTAGCCAGGAATGAAATAATAATGACTTCAACTTTAAATAGGTCCTGCAAGGTGCCTTGAACTGTCAGCCTCCACTGAGTTGACGGGGAGGGCACTCAGCAGCTGGCTGGATAAATCCGGTCTCTAACGTGATGGCACCTGCAGTTCCCCAGGTGTCCTGTACACCATAGGACATGGGGATGTGTCTGCAAATAGTATAGAGACTCACAAATGTGTGGACTGTCTGCAAAAGGCAGCAAGTGTTTCCCAAGTGCATGCTCTGACACAGAAGGATAGAAAAACCTCACAGCATTTCAGGCTGCTTCTCCTCCATGACACAGTATCTCCTTTCATGACCGAGCGTCTTTTAGCCTGGTTTCTTAGGGAGATGCTTCCCTGTATCTGTCTCACCCCATCCATTATCTGATTTCAAACCAACCCATCAGGAGTCTCAGAGTTAATAAGTTCTGTACATCTCATAAAACTGGCTGTCCAGACACACATCGGTATTAACGCTGTTCCAGGATGCAATGTAAGATCCACTTCAATCAAAAGTCCAGAAAGCCAGGGGTAGGAGTGAGACCATATAAACACCCACCCAGAGAAAAAGCTAGCACAGACACTTGTGCAGGAAAAGAAGTGGAAGGCCCAGAGTAGATGAGATCCATACCTAGAGGAGGAACATTTGTCACTGTCTTCTGTACAGATGGTGGGGAAGAACAAAACTACAAGGAGGTCAAGAAGTAGAAGAAGGGTCAGTGGAAATCGTAAGTGTGCAGCTCTACGCCTGGATGTTCAAGGGTGTTCTCCCAAGGCAAATTAGGCTCCAGCAAGTCATATGTGCTGCAGCAGAATCCTAAATCTAATTCTTTAAGTGTGGGTAAAAAATGAGAAGCCTCGTTTTTCAAGCATGGGAGTCTCGGGGCTTTGAGATGGGTTCTGATATCACTGTGTGTTTTCGTAAAGTGTGTAGGGACTTGTTACCAAATTGGTTAGAAACTGGTCAGCAAGTGCAAGAGTTACAGGTGTGTAAACTGAAAGGGAAACAGATAGACAGCAAGTCTGCATGAGCTTCATGGCCTCAAGAGAGCAGGCTGTCGGTACCCAGGCTGCAACACACAACACAAAGCTGAAACGCAGAACACTCACCAATACCACTGAAATATGCAAGATGCGGTGGTTCTTTCCAGCAGCAAAGCTAGTGGAGTCTCAGTGCCATCCTCTGCTCCACTGGTGCTTTCTGCTGGTGGCTGTTTCCCAACATGGAGCTTTGTAACCTGGAGGGAAAAGGGAAAAGCATCTGGTTTTTTATTTTCCAAAAGGTTGGTTATACAGGGTCTCTTTAGGACACAATAGAGTTACATTAGCCTCGTGACCTATCTGGTAAATAGCTTTTAGTTGCCTACTTTTTGCAGTGCTGTGATCTTCTCATGACTGGATTGGAGCTGCTTGGTTTATCTTGAGAAAGCAGGCTGCCAAATGCTGTGCCTGGAAGACCTATATTAAAGCCTGTGTCATCCCAGGACGGTGCCTAAATCCAGTCGCTGACTGATTAGGTTGACGAGGAGTCTGATAAAGCCAATAGAAACATGGTTTTGAAGTAGTTAGTGGCTGCTGGTATCTGACCAGCACATGATATTGGCTTACTCAAAAAAACCCATCAGTATCCACAGAGGGGTAATAACGACAAAAACAATTTCGTGCCCTTTTACCCAACTCCTGATGACTGGCAGAGTTGCTGCTACCATGCTAATTTGCACACAGCTGTTTCCCACAGTGTCAGGAAAATCCTGCTCACTACTTGGGATGAATCCCTCCCAGTAGTGATGGGTACAGGCATGACTCCCACTGGAGCAATGTTCTGGAGCACATTTTTTGGGAGTTGGCTTGTGTAAGATGGTTGTCAGTAACTGGGGAAAAAAATGCCAGGCTTTTGACCCAAGCAAGCCTGAAGTTAGTTTGTAGAGCCTTCTCATCCTATGATCTTTACAGGCAAGAGGATATCTCTCAGCTAGCGGGTTCTCACACCATTGCAACTGCAAGATGCTTGGGTTGCCCCTCTGGGTCTAGCCAGGAGTGTGTTTGGGCTCGGGGTTGAGCAGGGCCAGGCCTGATAAATGTTTTGGGATCCAAACTGTGAGGACAGCCAGGAGCTTCAGGTTTGATTCAGAAAGCTGGTGGATCCCCATCAGATGGTAAGTGGCAGGGCTATGCTGGAGGTTGTCTCTCCTACACAAAGAGAGTACCTGAATTGCTGCTGGAGATCATGAAAAATGCCCTCTCAGTGCACTCTCACAAGCCCGCACACCTTGCACAGGCAGTGTCACCAGAAGGGTTGTATTCGCTGAAGTTGTGCACTGAATCTGTGCTTCTCATCTGTCCTCCTGAGCTGCTGGGATTGTGCATAGGTTGAGGTGTTACCTATAGCACTGCACATCAAAGTGCAAGTCCTTTCCAAACACTTAAAAATGCAACTCAGGGTAAATGTCATTGGCGTAACACAAAAGCACTAGACAGGCTGTGGGAAGAATAACCTGTGGCATAGTTGAAAGGAGCATATGAAGGTATCACCAGTGGGCAAGTGGGATCTGCAGCTAAGAGTGGGTCTGGTCCCCACCACAAAGCACTTCTACCCCTTACCTTGCTGCCTCTGGAAGGGTACCAGGTGGGAGAATAAGCTTTCTAAAAGGCAAACTCTGAACTGAACGGGATTTCTGCTCTTGTCACACTCTCTGGGAAGCAAAATCCAGAAGTGCATTCATAAAACGTGCTCTGCTTGGCTCTCTTCCACTTTAACCTGCATTCATGGCCCAGAAGCATTTAGAGCTTTTACACCAGAAATCCCCTACAAGAAACCCTTCCCTGCTCACAGCACGTATGCAGGGACCTCTGCACCCCTGCATTGTGGTGGATGTATAGAGAGGCTTTGCTTGCCAGCAGAGGCCAGCATTGCTCTGCTTGCTGCATGGACACATTCCCTTTTCTCTCAGAAAAAAGGTTATGCCTTATTGTAGGCATAACCCTGTGCAGATCATCAGTAGCTCCCAGCTGTCTCCTGTAGTCCTGGTCTAGAAAAAGCAGGGGGGTGCTCGTCTCTATGACCACACTGGCTGGCTCATGTGGTCATGCGGAGTGCAAAAGGCATGGCCTGTGTCTAATTCCGGCTATTGCTGTAAAAAGACATTTGTAAAGAGAAAGAAGGAAGGCAAAAAAACCTAGTGAAAAGGCAGGGGTGTCCCCAGTAAAAGCCAACCCAGCAGGCAGAGCACTGGGGAAGCACCAGGGATTTCTAGCAAAACTTCCTTGGCACCAGTCCAGCGGATGTGACAAGTCACTTGCAAAAATCTTAAATGCTCCTTGTCCCTCTGCCACGTGATGCCTCTTGTCAGCACAGAGCCATGAAGAGGCCCTTGAGATCTATGGGGAAAACTAAGCAGTCCAGACAGCTGAGCTGCCAAATACCTCGTAGGGAAA
>NW_009610165.1:10066-38413 GCF_000690535.1 Cariama cristata
AGAAAGTTCCTTGTTTCAGGCTTAGTTACCCACCTGGATTTTGTCCACCTGCAGCGTTTGATTGCAGTTACGTTGTACTGTAGCGGAGCTGGTCGTGGGGTCGGGTTTGCTCTGCTCTTGGTGCCCGTACACACCGATGGTGAGGAATATACTTTGTAAAGTACATTGAGAAGTGAGAGGCCTCCAGCTCTGGAGAACTTGAGCTCTTCCTCCCAGGAGGGACTGTTCCCATCCGTGTTTAGCCTGGAGAAGAGGAGGCTGAGGGGAGACCTTATTACTCTCTACAGCTACCTGAAAGGAGGTTGTAGCAAGGTGGGGGTCGGTCTCTTCTCCCAAGTAACAAGCAATAGGACAAGAAGAAATGGCCTCAAGTTGCGCCAGGGGAGGTTTAGATTGGATATTAGGAAGAATTTCTTCACCGAAAGGGTTGTCAAGGATTGGAACAGGCTGCCCAGGGGAGTTGTGGAGTCCCCATCCCTGGAGGCCTTTAAAAGGCATGTGGACATGGTGCTTAAGGTCATGGTTTAGTGGTGGACTTAGCCATGCTAGGTTTATGGTTGGACTCAATGATCTTAAAGGTCCTTTCCAACCTGAACGATTCTATGATTCTATGTTTGGTGCAAAGACCCCTTTCCTGGACTTGAATATCACCCTCCCACCCATTTCTTCACCTGAACTGCTGGTACTGTGCAGAAAAATGTCTCAGTTCCTGCAGATGTTGTTGGAGAACCGCCTTGATGGCCAAGGTGATTTTTTTTTTTTTTTTCCAAATGCTACACTCCTAAATCAAGTTATGCATCAGGGGCTGAATTACCTGACCACCAGCAAGACCCATCCCTGTCAGGCCTGAGGATGCAGGTTTACATTCATCCTCTCCATGGTCTGCGTCGGGGGGCTGAGATGGACGGCCTTGGGCAGAGCAGGAGCCAGCAATGCAGAGTTGATGCCACAGGGCTAGAGCTGGGTTGACGGGTGTCTTCTGGGAGCATCTGTGCAAATCCTAAACTGACTGCTTATAGTAGAGCTCTTGGGCCAGCCCTGCTGGAGTGGATAAACTGCATTTCTTCAGGTGAGCCTATTTAGAGCCCAGCTGGTGGATGGAGAAGAGTTTAGAGGAACCACAGCATCCCTGAAAAGGCTCTGCCCTCCTCCTCACCACTAACATGCCCAGCCCAGAAAAGAAACACATTTCCCAGCCTGCCCACACAGCAACTTTTGGCAGTGTGTGATGAAAAGGGAAGAGGGGGTACGTGCATGTGGAGAAGCCTGTTTCTGATCTCATTCCCTGAGCAAGGAAATATCAATGACTCCTACGTCCTGGCTGTTCCTCATTGTGGGAAATGCCTTTCAGTTTTTAAGCTATTCTTTCTTTTTCCCCAGCCCATGGGACGCTTCCTAATCTTCCCTTAGTCATTAGCACAGTAACTCAAAAATTATGTATAAAGCAAGAGGCAGGTTAACAGGAAAAAGTACCATTAGTCCTGTTTCTCTCTTCCTCACCAAGCGTCTTTTTAACAAATGTTATTTGTTTAACCCAGACACCTAGTTTAGTTGTGCTGCTTCAAGAGTCAGTGCGAGAGGTTACATGGGAGTTACACACAACTTAACCTGCCTAAAATCAGAAGAAGCTTTCATGCTTTTAATCAAACCCTTAATGCAAAGATAGCAATAAAACACATGATACACAGCAGGGAACGATGCCCAGAGATTTGTCTTATATAAGCTTTCAGGGGAACATTATTTTCAGTAAACCTCAGTGTAATGAGTCATCATCTCTGCTGTAATTGACTTCCATAATGAACAAGGAGATTAGCAGCAGGATTATGGGGGATGAGAATAAATACGGGTTTGAATTAGATAAATCTAGGAGGTAAAAAGCAGCTTGCAAGAATTTGGTCTTCTGCAGTGAAACCAATTCTCTTGTATTGCAATTTGCATATTCTTTTCCCTTTTTTCCTTTCTGATCGTTAAAGCTCAAACTAATTTTAGTTTTCATCACTTATATTGCCAGTTTGTATCTTTTCCTGCCTTCCTTTTCAGTCATTGTTGAACATTACAGGACTGCTCTTTTCTGCTCACAGATGCTGTAGTTTTTTCCTGCTGCTTTTTCACTAGTACTGTGTTGGGTTTGTTAACTGGCATGGAAGTGATTTGCTTGCAAGATCAACTACTTCCTCCCCTCTTTTTATTGGAGATTTATTAAATATGCTGGCTCACCTTTAAAATAAACCCAGAGCGTCCTCCATACCCAGGAAATCCTCATGTTTGATGTTATAGCAAGTAAATGCCTCTTTGAATGCTGAGAAGTTCCAATACAGACTAGCTGTGTTCACAACTGAATGCTTGCTCCTTCTGCAAAATTGCAGGGTAGGAGAGAGAAGGGGGATGACACAGATGCAGGATGGGCAACGTGTTCGTTTTGAAAGCATAACAAGGCTTACTTTTACCGCTCTGGGCCCTTTTAGCCACCTAGGTGGTACACAGTGCATCTTCCTCCAAGAAGGTTTTTCTCATTATCAGATTGGTTTGGGCCAGCTACTGAGAGCTTCTTATTTGTATTCATGGATTTGTGCTTCTCAGCAAGCACCCAAGTTAGGGCTGAAGTCCAAGTGAATCTCCTGCTGTCTCCCCAGAGCCTCTAAAGCTTTACAATGACTCGCTGGATGCATCGCAGAGGGAGGCTGTCTCCTTCTCGCTGGCGCAGAGGGAGCTTGCCATCGTCCATGGACCACCTGGCACAGGGAAGACCACAACACTAGTAGAGATCATCTTGCAAGCAGTACAGCAAGGCCTGAAAGTGAGTATCGGTGGCAGGACTGTAGTGACAGTGATCACCTTGGTTTATTTTGCAAACTCATTGGGCTTCATAGCAGCTGGAGCAGATCCAGTAACCACTGTGCTACACTGCAAAGTCTGTCTTGGCTTGCAAGGACCAGGGAGTTTCACCTATCAGCTGAGATTAGGTGCAGATAGAGGCTTCAGTGCTCAGGTTTGCTCTTTCTTGAAGACCCTGCACTAGTGCTTCAAAGCAAGGTGAGAATTGTCTTTGATGTCTGGAGGCTGTGGAGGTGTCAGTGGTTTATTGCCCATAGATATGTGTTGGTCTCCCTCTCTCTGCTCAGACAGTGTTGCTCCAGCATTTTGCTGTCCTTGGCCCTAACAAGCACTCGGTTTCTCCCCTTGCAGGTCCTGTGTTGTGCCCCTTCCAATGTTGCTGTGGATAATCTGGTGGAAAGGTTGGCTGGCTACAAAGCCCGCATCCTGCGGCTTGGGCACCCTGCTCGCCTCCTGGAGCCCATCCAACAGCATTCCTTGGACGCAGTCTTGGCCCGTAGCGACAATGCCCAGATAGTGGCAGATATCAGGAAGGACATCGATCAGGCCTTCGTACGTATCCCTGCAACAAGCCCCATGTGGGTTACGCAAATGCCAGCTTTCTAGATGAACAGTACCTGATCCACTAGCCAGGCAAGCTACTTTGTCTCTGAAACTAAGGAACAGCTCGGCCACTTCTTGGATGTTCTTAGAAGACAATCACTGCAGCCAGGATCTCTGGGTTGCCTCAAAATCAGTGGCTAGAGGCAAGTCACAGTGACTATTCCTGGTGTGAGCCATAGGCAGCATGCAGCCAGCCTGCACCCTGCTCGAGCCACGTATTTGTGGGTTCAGGGCACCATGAGCCCACAGTGATGCTCCTAGTCTGGATCTTACTGTATACAGGCAGGGGTAAAATATGGGTGGGCATGAGCCTCTCTTTATGGTCAGTCCAAAGTAGAAAGGCTGCTTTGGGGAGAGGAAAAAAAAATAGCATAGTGCAGGGGAACTGTCAGTGGCAGTTGGAGATGCATGTGACCTGGATTAATCCCATTTACTCTGATTGGAAGGCATTTAACCTGGCCTTGGAGGAGAGGAACTGGGGTGCAAGCCTGGCAGTTTTAGAAATGGGGAAGGCTTCCAGCCTGACAAGGTCTCTCAGAGAGCCTCTCTGCTGGGGGCTGCCTGAGCCTCCTTGGTCACCTGCCACCAGCGCTCATCTTCATCTGCTGTAGAAGGAGCCAAGGGCAGAACTCCTCCTAGCTGAATTCCTCATTGAAGTGGCAAAATCAGTCATTACTGCTGCATGGGGAGATGCTGCAGTGCCCTACTCTTCAGATTATCTGTCTGGCATTGTTCATGCAATCCTCTTCAGAGAGCAAGAGAAACATTCACATCATTAATTCACTTCCTAACAAGATGTCTGAGCTGTCCTGACGCTCCCTCCCACTCTCACCCACCTCAAGTAGAAAGCAGAGTACACTATAAAAATGCATCCTTAATTTCTTCTTTCACAACCTAATTTTCCTGAACTTAATTTACAAAGTAGCTCTTTTACTGGAGATGATAGGTTTTGATACTAATTAGATTCCCCCCCTGCTTCTAGCAGCAGCGTTGTCCAGAAGCCATTTTGCAGATGTATCCAGCTCAAGAGAGATCCTGTCTTGATCAGAGATGCAGGAGGACATCTTCATACCCCTGCACACATGCTGTGTCATACTTGCCCAAGTGTATTGCCCTGCCCTCCAGTAAGGCACTGCACATTTACTTTAAATGATGCAGACCAAGCATGGCTTTCAGCTCCATAAACATTAATCTGCAGCCACCACTATGGCAGCAGCTTCAGTTTTCCCAAACATGGTTATGCATCATCCAGTGTTCTTGTTGCTGAGCAGTTGGGGAAGTCACTTGGCAAACAAGTTGTTCTTGCACATAATGTAAGGGAAGGAGAGGGCATCTGAAGGCTGGATAAAGGTGTATTTGTGGCTGAGAGGCAAGTTCATGAAGGAGGTACTTAGCTGCTGGGTTGGAGACCTAGTTGCAGTCACAGCTCTACACTGAGTCTTTTTCACTTCTTAATTTATTTTGCATCTTTCTCAGTTGTTAAATTTTCCCTTTCCTGTCCTTGGGAGGAGGTTTCTTTTTTCCCCCCCACTGTTGATTTTTCCATAGTAGAAGGGAAATCAGGGAGAAAGCAAAGCCTTCAGCACTAAGGTCTCCATCTGCTTTTTCCTAGAGCAAGGGGTACCTGGTAACAGGAGACAGGAGTTGGCCACCAAGGCTTGTTCCACCCTGAAGTACCAAACAAAACCCAAGAGCTAACATGCTTCAGCAATTCAGCTTGCATAGCAATGCTTTGAGCTGCCCATGATCGGGTCTTTCACAGAAGATGCACCTGACTCATTAGCATCTCTTTCTCTCTCTGGGCTGCAGAGAGCTCAGCTCTGAGGTCCCAGCCGATCTTTCTCTCATCCTGCCTCAGTTTCTCCCCTGCAATGTCCCCTACTTGCCCCTGTAGCAATTTCTTCCTTTGTCCAGTCCACATTTTGACTCTTCTCACTCCTTTCCTTCACCACCACTCCCAACCACAGGAGAACTAGTAATATAAATGAAAACCCATGCTCTCTTCACACATTTTCTACCCCTTTGTGCCTCATTCCCACACCTCTTCAGGCATTCCAGGACATCAGTTTCTGGGTACTCTGCACCAACAAGAGTACAGTCCCACTGTACCTGAGCAGGAAAGGCAGCACAGGCCTGGTGACATTGAGCAGGGTCAGCCAGCAGTCCCGATCACCAGACAGGTCCAGAGCAATGAAGACAGCCAACCCAGGAAGGAAGTCAGACTCAGGACACAGACCCTATAGCTCAGGCAAGGAGCAAGGTCTGGCCTTAAATGCAACTCTCAGACCAATGAGTGTGTGGGTGGGGGCCCAGATGAGGCAGGTCAGGACAATTAGAGCCTGCTGGCACCCACAGAGCCCTAATGAGGGAGTGGGACCCAGGCTTGCAGTGTGCCAAGCGCTATCCTTGGGGCTGACTGGCAGTGCTTTATTACCTCTGCACTGGGCTCCCTGCTCCCTCAGCTGCTTTCAGAGCTGAGAGTCAGTCAGATGTTTGGATCTTAATGTCACCAGGCAACATCAGAGAACAGTTGCTGTTGTTGATTTACTAACTAGATCTTTTTTGCAGAACAGACGTTAAATGTGGCCCTACTGGCACTGTCAGTTTTGCTCTCTAATCTTCCTCTATTTCTAGCAGAGAGGAAATTGATGCTAATCTGCTTTGTCCCTTCAGCTCAGTGAATATCAGGACTGGTGCCCACCCTGTCCTTTTAGGTCAAGCTAAAGAAAAGATGCCTGTGTGATCAAGTTATCTGCATATCTGTCTGTCATCTCTCCCCTGTAACTTCTGAGCCCATCAGCCATTTTTGACCACACTTGACAGACATGTAGAGGTTTCACAGGTACTAAATACCTACAAGTTTAACCAAAACAGGTGGCTGAGTAGGGGAGTGAGACATATGAATGTCTTTCCTAGGGAAAAGGCTGCAATATGAGGCGGACCATGTTAGACATTGGAGAATGCATCCATGCAGAGGGTGATTATAGGAACCATCAGATCTTATTGATTTGGCTGCTTATAAAAGCTTCTGTCTGCAACCTTTTCAGCTTTCTCAAGTCATCAGTCTTACCTCCAATGAAATAATCCAAATTTCCATTTGAGAGTGCAGGTAGCTTTCTTAAGGTGACTTGTGGTGAACAATAGCTTGGTGGTTGTCTCGTAGCTGCTGGTCTGTAGCCGGGGAAGCACTAGCAACCAGCGGTGATGATTTGATGTGTTACATATATTTAATAGGTGTTGCTAAAAAAAGCCATGAGCCTGTCTAGATATTGCTCTGAATCATTTACAGCAACTCAGAGATGCCTTTTTAAAAATGCTGCTTTGGCACGATGTGGCACAGTCAACTTGGGGAGCCCACCTGCTTCGAGGACACTTGGAGCCAGAGGGTCCCTGCCTCCCCTAAGGAATGGAGCAGAACGAGATAGGAAGTCCCGATTTCTCACCCAGCAAAGGCACAAGACCCTTCTTCCCATTAAACCTGATCACCCTTATGCATTACTCCCTACATTGTGGCCAGATGCTTTGACTGGTGCATAGACTCAGCCGTCGGATGGACTGAAGCATCTGACCTTCTCCCTGCTGATCTCTGGGGCATTGGGAAAGTGTAGGGCAGAGCAGGAAGGGCTGAACAGAGGATTTAAGAACAGGGAGTTACTCTTCAACTCTTCATGCTCACAATGCAAGAGTATCAAAATGTGCAGCCAGAGGAGTTTAAGCATCAACTTAAATTTGAGAAATCACCATCTAGACTCTGAGTGATGGTGTTACTCCTGATGCTCCTGGATGGTCTGATGGGCAGCAGTATCCTCATTTTGCAGCTTCATGCTCAGAGCCTGTGGTTGTATTGATGTAGTTCATCTTTTGCATAGACAGAAATACTCTTTGTGCTTCAGGCAACACTGATTGTGGAAGGGGCTTTCTGGCAAGGAGAGGGAAGAGAAACCAAAGTTTTGTGGGGCTGATTATGATGAGCCAATGTATCATGGTGGACATAGAGAAACCATGCTGTATCGAGGTTCTTTGGTTGTCTGAGAAGCTGAACATATCCCTAGGACTAGAAACAGTTTGTTCTATCTTGATTTTTCTATTTTATAGGCAAAAACCAAAAAGACTCAAGACAAGGGAGAGCGGAGCCATTTTCTCAGTGAGATTAAGGCACTGAGAAAGGAGCTGAAGGAACGAGAAGAAACTGCCATGGCTGCAGCCCTTACCCATGCCAGCGTTGTCCTTGCTACGAATACAGGTGCAAGATCCTCTTTTTCTTTGCAGTGTTTTACCTTACTTACCAGGACTCGCCCTGCAATGCAGCATCCTGCCAGGATACGAGACAGGCTTGGTCTTCCTGCTCCAAGCTCCTGGGAGTTCAGTCAAGTTTGCTGCAAGCTCTCAGACTCCTTCACAGTGGGATTCTCCCTGCTTACACTCTAGCACGTGATGTTGTTTTTTAGCAAACAAAAGGGCCTTTGGTGTAAACCAGCATGGCCCATCTTTGTTCGTTCTGAGTAGGAGCTGACCTTGCAGTGGGTAAACAAGAGCTATTAGAGGTGTGCAGTCTGCTTATTGATTTCATAAGTCACATGGAATTGCCTTCCTGCTTGGGTAGTTTCTGTGACTGATTGAATACAGCACATGTTTCCATAGCCTGGTCTCAGTCTGCATGTATTTGGTTATCTCTGGAAGTCACCCAAGTGGTGTAAACAACATAAGATTTAGGGAACAGTTCCAGGTGTTCATCAGGCAACACATGTAGGCATATCCGTGTCTACAAGCAGGAAAGTTATACTCTTGCGATCGAACGGGAACTAGAAGTGTTTAAAGTTTAACACGTGCTAAAGTGCTTTTCTAGATCAGATGTATAATACTCCGGGGCCCACTTAGAATCTTCAGATTTGGTTGCTCAGGGATTATTTGCTGAAAGGAAACATCAATAATTTTAGGTCATAAAAAAGAACCTCATGGGGCATTCACAAGTTACTAGTGTGAAGGTTAAAGGAAAGATAAATCCTTCCAGTGCACTATTTGCTGGGAACTGGCCTCTCACTTCTTTGCCTGAAAAAAACGGGGGAGGTTTCCTTTTTTCATTAAAATTGGTATTTTGTGCTGACCGTTGTGTTGATCAGATGTGATTTTCTCCTGGGACTCTGGGGCTTGCTAGCCGGTGTGGAGGTCTGTGCAATTCTGCTGTGACGAAGGGTGGTGGACAAACGAGGCATTTGGATTTTGTGTTTTCCTCAGTTAAGCAATCTTGGTATTTGTCTGAAACCACATAGTTTGTTGGGAATTATTATTTATGCAAGCCAGACTGCTCTGTTGCTAGGTTCGGCAGAGAGAGAATTTAATCATGGCAACACACAGGGATACCAGTGACCTTTAGTTAATGGGAGTTTGATAAACTTAAGTTGAGCTGCAAGGCTGTAAGGGAAGAAAACCATCTGCACAGCTGCATGCCACGTTGGTACAGTCCTTTTTAAATAGAGACAACCTTTCTATTTATTTCTTTTCCTTCTACCTTCAGCATGGCAAAATTGCAAAAGTCAATTTCAAACTGTTTGCCTGTTGTTATCACAGTGGATTCATAGAGGCTGGAAAAAATTTTTAAAGGAAAAGATGGTGTCTCAGTTGACAAACTGTAACATCTGAACTGATGCAAAGCTGTAAAGGCAGCAGGATTTACAGTGGCAAAGCAAAACCCCTGCTAATCAGAGCTGCTTTCAGAGCCATGCTGCAATAGCACAGGAGCTTTTGAAAAAACGTATCTGTGAATGCCATGAATAAAAATCTCCTTGTCTTGCATGCTGGCTTCTTAATCCTTCTCTCCTCCTTTTGCATCCCTTTTTCTTATGAATTGCAGTGATATTTTTGATGCCTCTGAAATTCACAGTTCTGATCAATGCGTGGATCAATATCGGTTCATGGCTGGATTATAGTAGGACGTGTGTAAGGTTTATTTGTTTGACATTACAAGTGGATGTCTGATGTAAAAAAAAAGCCCCTGCCATGGTTGTCTGATTACAGTCTCCTGTGCTCTCCCTTCTCCTGCTGCTGTGAGGAAGGACAGAGTAGCACAGCCAGGCTCAGCAGGGCAGAGGAGTTAGGGTCTCAGCTGATCTTTCCCTCTTGGGGTGTCCCTCAGTGTATCAAGCAAGGCAAATCTCAAGCCCGTCATCCTTTCAGTTTTCGTTGGTGAGAAGTTTGGTTGAGTTTGAGGGCAGAAGGAAAGTGGGTGTTCATTAGTGCTTTTGCTCTGCTCCCGCTCTGGGTGAAGCATTCGAGCATATTGTTCTGTTTGTCATCTGGGTTTCACTGTTGTTTTTAAAGGCTCTTGGAAGCTTTCGGGCCCAGATGCCAGGGCAAGAAAGGACAAACAGAAATTGGCAAAAACAATTCTGACATATCCGTATAAATGTATATGTATTTGGCATGGACTACAGAGCTGAATTTCTAAATCTCTGCAGAGACACATTGTTTTACTTGCCTCCCTCAATCACAATTAAAGCGCTTGTGGTTTGTTTTAAAAACAGGTTGCTTGCTGCTTCCCTGCTAAGCTGTGCACCTTCTCCTTTGATTAGGTGCTTCTTCTGATGGCCCACTGAAGCTGCTTCCCGAAAATCACTTTGATCTCGTGGTGATAGATGAGTGTGCTCAGGCCCTGGAAGCCAGTTGCTGGATACCTCTGCTGAAGGCTCAGAAGTGCATCCTGGCTGGGGATCACAAACAGCTTCCCCCCACCATCATCTCTCACAAGTAAGGAGCAGTTTGCGGCCTCCAGGTCCTCCTGTTATTTGTGCAGCCAAATGCTTCTGAGTGCTTCAAGTGTCAAGACATTTTGTTAACGTGGATTATTTATTGGTATCCCCCATGAGCTGGGTTTGGTCACAGTGCCAGAATTACGTCAGACCTGTTTTACTGATAGCCACTGCTTAAAGTTTAATGCGGCTCCATCTGAGCAGGCTTTCTTATCGCAGGAGGACGTGACAGTTGGTCATTTTACCTGCTGCTGACTGAGCCACATAATAGCAAAGCGTGCGTAGTCAGCATGGTGCTGGAGAGTTGCCTTTTGTGCTGATGAGTGCCTGCTGGGCGACTGCTCCAGGGCTTGCAAGGGTTCTGAGTTTGCAGACAGGGAGAGCAATCTCACAGGCAGCTTTCAGCCCCCCACTGGAGTTGCCCAGAATTCTCAAAGGTGTGTGCACCTTGCCTGTGAGGCTCTCATCTGTGCGGGAGCCGAGGCATGGCCTGCAGGAGTCCGTGCATTGGATCGAGTTTTGTAGGAGCAACCTTAGTTGAGTTACCTTGGTAGAGCTGCTAAAGCAAACGTCAGAAACAGAAGGTGATTCTGTACCAAATCCTGGCCGTTCGCAGTGGGGATACTTGCTCACAGAGTGACAGGGAGCTGTCTGCCTTTGAAACACTGCTGTGCTCATTTTGCAGAGGTCCTCCAAGCTGCGTCAGGGGCACAGTCCAGCAGCTAGAGTCCCAGCCTTCTCTGAGATTGCCTTTTGTCCTTGTCCCACATTTACTTAAGATCCTCTACAGAAAAAACAGGACAGGCAGCGAGGGTGAGTGCAGTGAGGCAGGAAGAACGGGCAGAAACTCATGCTGAGCAGTGTTTCAGGGAGATCTGTTGCACTGGCAACGCTGGAGGTAGCTGTGCAGCATCATGGAAACAGCTCTGCTCAAAAAGCCTTTGTCATGATGTGGGGTCCTTCCACTCACTGCGATGGCCTCTGCGCCAGGGGCAGGTACTGCTGAGCTAAACAGCGTGAAATCGGAGGGTGCTGTCATGGCTGGTACTGCTGTGGGACTGACAGTTACTTTCTGTGTGCTTGTCTCATCCTTCCATCAGTCACCTGAAACATGCCCCAGCTCCAAAGAATTCAATGCATTCAGCTTGCGTTGTTTGCCTTGGTTTTTCTCTTTAGTGAGGAGTACTTACACTATGCGCTACTATTGCATTACTCAAAATTGTGTGTATTTTGAGAGGTGTTTTTCCTGAGAGACGTGTCATCAGCAGAGATATTTTTTTGATTCCCCTTACTTAGCAGCACTGTATTTGAATTCTTTTTTTTCTCTCTGTTATGCAAGGTAATTTTCAGAGTGGTTAGAAAAGTTGTTCAAAAAAACGTTTAAAACAATCACATCAGCCATTCAAACTAGTAAAACGGTAAGCAAACAGAAGGTGAACAAATTCTGATTTCACTGACCAGTATTTATATATAAACTTTAAAATGTTTATTTTTAAGAAAGAGGATCTGTTTTTCCACATGAGGTTTCCTTGCACCTAGCAAGAAGGGTGGCGTAGTTTACCTCCTCTTTGCTGACTGCAGGCTGTAGAGAATTCAGGCTCATACTCAGTTTAATCCAAGTCTTCTCTTCTCTTTATTAAATTCTGCTTCTGTGGTTCCACATGAATTTATTTAATGTATTAATGTGGGAGTTGGCCCACTGAGATGGTGCATTATTACACACACCACAGTGATTATAAAACCTCACAATACCTACAACATGTGTATTAAGAACAATTAGTTTGTGGAAAAGATCTGTGGCTCGTGTAAATTGCCTGTGCTTCAAGAGGGATACTCCGTATAGTACTGGGGAGCCTTTGGGTAGTTTAAAATATAAATGTGCATGTGTTTATCTAGCTCTAGATCTGGAATTATTAAGCTGTCGTTGTGCAGAAGCAGAGAAATAGGGCTGACTTCAGAAACTTTCTCTCCTGCTTCCAAAAAATAATGAGCAAGATACATATCTATAATCTCTTTTGAATTTTGAACAAGGGAAATGAAAAATCCAAGGAAGGCGCTGGCTCCGAGCAGGTGGCTAAGAGACGGTGCAAATAATGTTAAGGTGCTGTATCATCTTCTCATTTTACCATTATCAGCTGCAGCAGTGCTTGTTGTTTTGCAGATCTTGGCAGGTGATAAGCACACCCCTCCCCTGTCCAGTGGAGGTATCTAGGCTGGTGAACTGCAACAAGCCCATGCAGAACCCCCTGCCCTTCATGGCTTGCTGTTTATTTACTGTGAGCTTGCAGGCTGTGTCTCTGTGCCTAGGTTTTCCCCATCTGCATATTGGGAATAAATAATTTTGCCTCCATGCAGAAATTAAATGGCCAGCCAAGGCTAGGGAGCTGGAGAGAGGCTGTAATCTGTGTTGAGCTGGCAGATGTTACTAGTCTAGGGTGGGAAGAAGTGGTCAAGGGCTAGTTGGAGGCTAGAGCCTGACTTGCTTACATTAGTAGGGAATTGGTTTAATCTGGGGTCAGATAACAAAACTTTTCTCAGGAGAGAAGAGCTCCTTGCCTGATATGCAAGGTACTTTTTGGAATAAGTATCTGGTTACTAGCAAGAAGAAATTTGCAGTTTGGTCCTTCTAATTTCAGGGTTACCATTCTTTTCTTTAAGTGATGTGTAAGGCTCATCTTCTCCACCAGAGAAATGGTATTGTAGCTGCATAATGCCCCTGTCTTCATGCTCTCCTCGGCCAGCGGGATTCATCTCGACTGCTCTTCTGAGTAATGGCACTAGTTTGAGATTTTCACCCCTTCCTCTGCCTGTGCCAGTAAGTTGTTCCAAATTATGAATAAACAGAGAAGAGGGAGTTGGATGCCCTTCCTCTGCTTATGCTTCTGGTTGTGGAAGTGCACTTGTTCATATCTCAGGCTCTTGCCACAGCAATGCTGATTTACAAGATCAGAAGCTTTAGGTGGATGGGAATGCTCACCAAACAGTCACTGTGGTGGTCCCAAGACACCAACTACCTGCTAGTGAGGCAGACAGGGCTGCGCAGTCCCAGGAACAGAGCCCAGAGACTTGTTTTTCTCAAGAATGTCAGATTAAGGGCAAAACATAGTAGAAATACCAACTGTGTTACTATGGGTGAACGGGTCTAACGCTCAACTGATGTCAGTTTTGGCCCCTCTTTGAAATAATGCAGATTTTCTTCAGAAGAGCTCCAAAAACATGATACCACCTGCCCAGCTGCTTTCTTCTGATCTGTCATGATGGCTGATGCCAGGAGCCTTTGCTGGTGCTGCATCGTGGAGTCAACTGCAAAAAGCTCCTCACTGGTAGGACCTGTCTGCTGCAGATCTCCTGGATTCCTCCTGGTCCTGCTTGAGGAGTTGTGCTTTTCTCTCCCTCAGTTTTGAGTTCATTTGACTTTGCAGTGGAAAGCTGCCAGCAGTTTGCATCTCTCCTGTGGTCACAGGTGATCATAATGTCCTCTTTCTCCATCAGAAACACTGTTTTGCTCCTTAGATCCTATGGGTATGACTTGGACCAAGCTTTTTGTCCTTGCTGTTCCCATTGTTTTCCTTTAATAAGAGCTTGACAGTTTTGTTGTGCAATTTTCATGTTTTCTTTCCATGTTTTTAAAATTGCAGCTGCACAAAGAACTGGTCTTTGTAAAGTTAAGAGAGTGTGGGTAGAAGTCAGATCTTCTGGCTCTTCAACCTCAGCAGGGTTACCAGCTGTGCAGGGAAGTCAGTTGTTAGGTCAGCTCCCATCTCTTGCAGGGTAATCCCTTTTGGACAAGAAACCTTAGGGATGTTTAAACACTGTGATACTCCGTGCCCGTTCTAAAGATCAACAGATTTAAGATAAAATAGAGCAGAGACACTGTCTGTCTGAATTAATAGTGTTAACAGATTTATATCTCGGCCTGGTTTACCAATAAATTATAATCCAAAAAATTTGCTACATGAAACAAAATTATTGCTCAAGGCATCAGCAGGTCCACGACCCAGGTGCTGGTCAGAGAAGACACCAGTCACCGGAGCTCAGCCTCGCAGACAGTTGCCTTTTGGAAGATAAAGTGCAAAAAGCCAAGCTGACTTCAGCTTACTTGGAAGAATTATCGGCTGTGCTTTCAAATGCTGCCTCTCCAGGCAAGTCTCTCTGTTTTAGCCTAAAAGGCAAAGCTGCTACGATGCTGCTGCCTGTGCCAGCCGGTTCTTCTCTCAGTTCCCCGAGTAACTCTTGAAGCCTATTAGCTAATGTGAAGCAAATCTGTGAAAGTGTGAAAGTCTGGGAGATCTTCAGCTCCATAAAAATAGATAACAAAGTTGAGACCTGAGTTTGTTCCTGCACTCAGAGGAAAGCCGTCATATGAACTCAACCAGAGTAATAGCTACAAGAGAAGCCACACAGGAGGGAACCAGAGAAAACCCAGCTTCCTGTATTTGTTATTGAAGTGTGTTAGTTTAGCACTAGAAAACTCCAGCTGATATCCTATTGTGTTATGCATGGTGTATATAATGAGAGATGGTCCCTGTTATGATCTGAATAAACAGCATGAAGGGAGAACAAGGATTACTCTCCCCATTTCATCCCACATCATACAGGAAACCTATGGTGGCTTCTAGGACTGAGCAAGATGTCTTGAACCCCAGCCTGGCGTTTCTCTGCGAGTCCATCTTTCCTGTCTTTCCCCTCACTTCTAAAGGCTGACATCTTGTTAAGTAAAATTATTCAAAATTGGGTATTTTCAAGCTTTGCCCATTGCTCAGGTGGCTGACTGTTGGAAGACTGAGAATGCAGGAAAACAAGTGGAAAATGAAGCTTTTTGAGCCATTTATGGCTTTACCTTTCAGCTCAATGGGAGCCCTTGGTAGCAGCCCCACAGGTATTAATTGCAGATGGGTACACTGGTAGGTATTAACTGTACATACAGAAGTTAGAGTGGATGTTCATCAGGTAGACACTGATCTGAACTCTTCCTCTCTAGTCCTAGCCTCTGTTTGGGAATAGCAATATTTCCCTCTTCTCTTTCCAGATTACCAACATGTCCCTCAACTCTGCTGGCTCTGTAGAGCAGGGGGTCTTGGACAGACCATTTGAATCTGCCAAGGGTTTAAATAGCACAATGCAGAGTATTTGTCCTGTAGAAAATACCTGGGACGACACGTGTTATCCTGGTAGAAAGCAAAACTGCCTAATGCCAAAAGAAAAGAGTTTCTTTCTTTCGAGCCCTATTGTTGTCTAGTGAAACCCCCCGGCCAGCCTGTAATGGAGAAGATGTGCTGTGAGGTCCAGCTGGAGCAGCTGACAGTTTGGCTCAATAGCCTCCTAATTAAATGCAAAAGCTAATGACTTTTGATCAATTACAACAACTTATTTTGAAAAATCCAATTGCTTTTCAGATAAAAGCCTTTAAAAATTATTAGCGCTTTTCCTTACAGATCTGAACTCTGGCCTCATTTTTAATTACTGCCCAAGTAAAAGCATTTGCTGTGTCGAACGAGGTACATAACACAGTTTTCCTCTTTACAGAACCATCCCTCTGCACAATGCAAATAAAGCAGATGCCAGAGAGCACTGCTCTGCACTTTTCACAGTCCCTGCAGGCTGTGAGATGCTGCACAAAGGCAGATTCCTTCTACCTCCATCTTGTTAGGTATTTCCAGAGATCTAATTAAGGCACCGATTCACCTGCTGTCTCCTCTTTGGTTAATGGAAAACGATAAGCTATTTCCAGGGATGATTCATGCAGAGGACTCAAACCCTTCCGCCTACCTTCGCCTTCTCCTCCATTGATGACAGCAGACCCGAAGTGGGTGGGCTCCTATTTTCGGGGCCTCAGTGAAGGGTCTAAAGTTAGCCAGGAAGAATCTGGGCTGACAGAAGGATCGTCTGTTACTACGGTATGTGAAGTCAGTCCTGCTGAAGCAGGAAGCTTCTGTTAAACAGGAATTCTTTGATACTTTGTGGGAGCCATGCTGCAAGTGCGATCAGACAACTAGGCTTCCATAGAGCTTGTGCTCAGCTCGGGGAGCTGGGCCCTGCCTGGTATAACTGCCTTCTTGTTACCTGCTTTTTCCTCCATGGATTCAGCATTTATCAGTTATTATTGTTGGGTTTTTTTCCCACTTGAGGCGGAGTTTTGGTGGAGAGTCTGAAGGGTACTCCTCTTTATTGCTTTTTAACATACCTGGAGTTATGTCAGGATGCAGGGGGCATCCACACACACTGTACAGTACATTCAGCTACATCTTGTCCATGCTGGATGTGTTTCTTCTGAATGACCTCCCAGCAATGGCAAATGCCAGCCCTCTGCTATTCCCCTCTTTGCAGCCCACTCCAAACCTTGCAGACATCAGCTTCAAGCCTCCTGCTGGGTTTCAGCCCGGTCCCAGGCACGTCTTAATGCCAGGACACTTTCTGCTGTCTGGCAGAAGCATTTGTTTGCCTTGTTTTCATTTTAGTCCTCATTCCATCCTTTTCTGATATCCTAGTTAATTTGTCTCCACGTCAGGGCTTTGATTTATTACTTTGTTTTTATACTCTTCAGATATCTGCAGATACTTATCAGATCTCTTGCTCTCAACTAGTTTCTTAGACAGACGCGGGAATATTTTGCTGTGGTGTTTGTCAGCAGTCAGTCTGGATGTTTCCACCATCCCAAATCCACATGCTAGTCCTCTGTGCTCAGCAGTTTGCTGATTTGCATTTCAGGTCCAAATGGATTTACTTTCACTTTGCCACTGAAGAGCAAGCGTGAGGCTGTGGTTTTCTTCGGTAGCCTCCGCAGCTGGAAATAACAAGCTACCCTCCTCCATCATATCTGCAAGGATTGAAATAAAGCCACAATATCCAGAGAAAGGGGGAGTTCTGCACAGCCTCACTTACTCCTACTTTATGCATTTTTGAAACCTTTTAACCTATACCAGGATAGAAAAGCCCAGGGCACAAAGCAAAAGATCGCTAATACTTTGCATGTCCACAACAGCCTCAACCTGTTTTTGCCATCCAAGAGCTTGATGCAGAGCTCTTGAGGTAGGAACACACAGTGACAGCCTTCTCCAGACTTTGCTGTCCAAATTCAGTGGTGTAAAGCGGAGATCAGAATCACACCAACACCTCCTTCTGTCTCCTAGGGAGGAGACCAGCTATCCAGAGGATGAATAAGAAAAGATATAACATGACTGAGGGCACAGCTCCATCCCTCCATGGGAAACACTTCCCCTTGCTCCCCCTACTAATGATCATTCTTGACATCTACATGGCAGGCTAACTCCTCACACCCAGCCCATAAAGGGTATTTCACAGCACGGTGGGCACAAAAGCCTTTGAAATATTTGTTTCCACTTGGCTACAGCTATCACCATTAATGTGTGGCATTTCTTCCAAGAGCTGGAGGAGGAAGCCTTACCTCATCTTCCCTCACTGGGATTTGTCCTGGTACCTGCCCAGCTCCCTGGGAAGGTGCATTCGAGCAAACTACAGCCTTTTCCTGCATGTGAAGCAAGGTGAAACCAGGGTAGCAGAAAATACTGGCTGCTGGGCTTATTTCAGTAATTTTAGCTTTCCTAGCTTTACTTTAGGTACTTTAAAGTAAATACTCCTGAGCATCAGATATGTGATTCTGTCTGCCCAACCTCCAATTTAATTTCTCTAAAACAATTCGTACTTAAAAAACTTTTGCTCAGTGCTCTTACAATTTTGTTGGCATAGAAATCAACCATTGTAGGTATTAATTGAGTGGTAAAATAATAGGAAATTTATTAACAGGTGAAATACTCACAAGCAGTTTAATATCCTCATTATTAATTCAACATATAACCTCGTGTAGATCCCTGCAGTGGAAACTGTGCTGTTAGTGTATAGAAGAGCACTATTTCTAAGGCTTGCTGTAAGGTTTAATGCTTCCCCCACGCTTTATTGTATATCATTACAAGAAACACTTCAGAATATTTGTTTTTAAAAAATACCAGGGCTTTCCTGCCAATACTGGATGAAAATCAGTTTTAGGCTTGCTCTTAGATTTACAAGAATTTGTGAGCCAAGGGAGGGGAGTAAAGGACAAAAGCAAATGGTGTGGTTGGTAAGGCTGCTAAGCCTGCTGCATCCCTTTGAGGCTTTATGTTGGTGTCCCTCCCTTCTCTCTTGAGTTGCCTGGTGTGACCTACAGAGCCAGTGTCTGGCAGCAGCCAAGGCCAGGGGCCGCATCATGGGGTCTGAGCACAGCAGGTAGAGCCAAGGGCTGGTCATGGGGTTCATCAACAGCTCCAGCAAGCTACAAACCTGGTCCAGAGTCCATCCAGGGAATCTCGTCAGGAGGTGAGCTCAAAACAAAGCCACAGCATGGGTCCAAGATCCATCTAGCAGATACAGCTAAAGGCAGGATCAAAGTGACCTGCAACATATATCCAAGGGCCATAGATCTCTGTGTCCAGGAGACAGAGCTAGGACATAACTCAGGCAGGGATGAGCTTGGGCAGAGGGTACGAGTCCCAGGTGAGGCTGGTCAGGGCAGTTAAAGCGTCAGGGTGCCCTCTTGGCCCTGAGAGCCAGATCGTCTGTGGATGACTCAGCATCTGACCTGCTTTTTCATTAGCCTGGCAGGAGGAGCTGGCTGGTGGAAGGAACCAGAAGCATTTTTATCTTGGTGATAGTGGTCATGCTGTAGGCAAAGACCAAGTAAGAGGTGGGCTCTGAATCCCGGTCACGCAGGAGAAGGGCTGTTCTAAGGGAATGGCTATTTGAGGTAGGTGCTCACGCCTGAGTGCAGACAGCTCGCTCTGTTAAGGCTGCTTCCTTTCCTCCCGGCCCAGGAGATCAAGGTTGCCCTTTAGTACGCCCCGTGGGGCAGAGCAGAGCTGGGAGGATCAGCCTGTCTGTGCCTTCTCATTCAGTTGTGAGCCTGGAAGGAGAAAAGCTAATTCCTGATAACTGGAATGAGTTCCCCAGTCCCATGACCTGCTCTTTCCCCTCACCCCACCTAATGCCCTTTCCCTCCCCAAAACCTAGCCCACCTCCGACAGACTGCTGTTTCGCCTGCCCCTTGCTTTTCTCCCATGCTCTCAGGTGGGAGCATAAGGACCTCTGTAAGTACATTTGTGCCATGCCGGTAGCGATGCTGGGGCTGGGAAGCTGTAAAGGCTTCGTGGCCAACCTCGGTGCGGTTCGTGGTCAGCAGCAAAATGCACAGCACAGCTGGAAACCTCTGTCGCATAAAGCACAATATTCTTATTGCAAACCTACCAACCCTCCTCCTGGCTTCTGTGCCTGGATGTGTTGTTCAATGCTCGTTAACGTTACTACAGCCTTTGAAAGCTGTCTCTGAAGTCCTGCAGTTGCTTCTATTCGGAGTTTATGACCCGTTTTTTCCCTGTGTGCTGCATTCTGTAATTTAGCAAAGAGGAGGGCTAATGAGACTCAACTTCTCAGAAAGATCTACCTTCAGTTTTCTCTTCCGCAGTTTTAATGAGTTTGCGGTCTCTTGTTATATTTATCAAGTGCCCTGTTGTTAACATGATAGGGCTGGCCAGTACAGCAAACAAGACGCTTGCTGTGGTGCCATGTAGTAATGTAATGCTTCCCACAGCAGTAATTGGATGCGTGCTGTGCCCCTTAGCCTTGATGGAAATAATTTTCCCAAGCTGTTCTCTATCATCATTTCATCATCTTTGTGCTTGTTCATTGTGTTCTAGTAGCAACCAGAACCCTTCACCATGAACCAGAATATTGTACGAGGCACTGGACGCACAGTATGAAAAAACTCTTTATGCTCTAAAATGCTCAAAACACAAAATCAAAGTACAAGGATTCTTGCCCTGCTTCCTCAGACGGTACCGTTAGGTGATGCTTCTAACAAACCCTTTCTGTACCACGAAGAGAAAGCAATTAAGCTCCTGAAAGGCTTATTTCATTAGGAGCTTTATTAATTTGTGTCACAGATATAACCACGGGACCTTTGCCAGAAGTGATGGAGTGTTGGTTTTCTTAATGGGTAATAAAGCAATAAGCGCTGAAATGCATTAGTGTGTCAGTCTGGGGTGAGTGGCCAAGGAGTAATGAGAATGCTTGAGCGGCAAGTGTCTCGATGAAACATCAGCAAGGTCTGGCTGTGTTGACATCAAGCATTTTGAGATTTGGGGTTGAGCTCTGATACTGGTGCATTAGATGATTCTGATGCTGTTGCTAAGCTTGCAGTAACACAAGTGTAATGTTACACTGACAGATGCAGTATCTAGAGCTTGTTCTGAGCAGTGTGACTAAGGATGTTGATGGTGAGCTTACAGGTTAAGAGGTTTTTGTTCTGGAGCTGTTTCCCCAAGCAGAGATCTTGGGCATCCTCGCGCACCTTATTCCAACTGCACCGAGCAGATCTGGGTGTGAGAAGGGGTGCAGGCAGGGATAGCCGATACTGTTTGCATCTCTTGCATTACAGTGGCAACACCCCTAGGCATTTCCCCATGGGAAAGGGAAGCAGGCCTCTCTCCACCCTGACGTGTTCAAGCTGTGTGCAAAGCAGAAGTCTCCCCCTGAGGATCTTCAGCCTGTTGGGGAGTCTACACTGAAAGATAACACTTGGGACCCTGGGGCCTTCTGTGCCCTTTCCACTGCCTGTTGGTACCCGCGTGGAAGAGAGTAGGAAGGCCGGGAGATAACGCCATCCCAGCAGAGCCGCAGGAGGGTGCTCGGCAGGGTGCCGAGTAGGTATTGCAGGTGCTCTGATGGCATTGCCACTTAACGCCATTAGCATTGATCAACACTGCGTTCAGTTCCAGCTGCGGCACTGCCAGGGCTGCATCTGTAGCGAGGTGCTGATGGAGTCTTTAGTCCAAAGAGGGTTACGTCTGTACCTTAGATCATCACTTCAGGACAGGCATCCAGACTCCACCTCTGACTTGCTTTTCCCATGCAGGGCTGCTGCCAAGGGCCTTTCGCTCAGCTTGATGGAGCGTCTCATCGGGAGGTATGGGGAGAAGATTGTGAAGATGCTGACGGTGCAGTACCGAATGCACCAGGCTATCATGCAGTGGGCTTCCTCGGAGATGTACAGCGGCCGGCTCACTGCTCACCCATCAGTAGCCCAGCATTTGCTCAAGTAAGTGACTTGCTCTTCACTGGTGTATGAGCAGAGATGTCGTTTTCATCCCACCACATGCAGGGTTTGTCCCTTCCCTGTGAGGGAGTTTTCCATTCCTCCTGGCCCTGCAACAGCATTACTGTTTCACCCTTTGTTTCATCGAGGAAACATTAATGGGAGGGGGTGTTTGTCCTTTTTCCTATGTAACAAGAAGTCATACAGAATTATCTTCTGTTTCATCCTTGGGTCTGATAAGCAGCAAAATAAAATACCCTTGCAGCTGGTGGGGAATATATGAAGACCTGACCTGCAGTCGGCATACCCCAAGCAGTGTTTCTCTGTTTCAAGATCCCATTGAGGGTAGGATCAGACATTAGTCTTTTATTGTGTTTCCACATGTCCACGTGGTTATAAGGGCCAGTGTGTGTCCCATCAGTGGTCCCAACATCGACATCAGAAGTATCAGAAAGCAAGAGTCCCTTTCTGGCTTGGGTAGTTTTACTGCCAGGACAGCACCTGAGGCAGGTCTGATGGCATTGGATCCATTCCTTGTCTGCAGTATTTTTCCCTTTCTTTGGTAATTTAAAGGAAGTGACTAGCATTTCATTTCCATTGCATCCTGGGACAGGCAGTTGTTTGCCAACACATGCTGCGACTGTCAATAATTGGTGCTTTTTAAAATTGCAGTTAGTGCAGGGAGGCAGATGGGAAAACATTAATTCTCTCTATTGGACTTGGAGAAGCATAAAATATCACAATGCTTGTCTGCATGAAGCTATTGTATTTTTAGCAATACTTTTTTTAAATGCAAATATTTAGGAGTCAGAAAAATGGATGTTCCCCTAGAATCTCTCCTTTTCACAGTTGATCCAGTTTTGGACAGAGATGGCTGGAGAGGCCATTTTATCATACTTGTTTCAAAATAATCTTACTTGTGAACAGTGTGAGTGCTACCTGGATGGGAAGAGCAAGCTTTGTGTTTGAGACAGCCCGGGCACCCTCATCTACATCCGCTGCAGTCAGCACGGGGATTTGTGCTTGTGTCAGCATGCTCTGCATTGAGGCTTCAGGGCTATCGAGGCTTCACCTCAACTCACATCAGTGAAGCTGTGCTGACTTCTATCTTGGTTGATGTACATTTGTGTGTACATAGGTAATTTTATGAGTGGGTGTGGTGGGTAAGAGTAGGCAAGGCCGGTTCATTGGTGCCAGGAGGAGCTCAGCTGAGCTGGATGGGACTCATTCAGAGATGTTTTAGCCATACAAATCTAATTCCAGGACTGGTGCTGTACAAAACCCTCTTCTTGGTTGTTCTTGTTCCTTGCCATGCTTATTTTTCCATTTAACTTTGGAAATTAGGAATAGCAATTAGGAAATTAGGAATAGAACCCCAGGCAAGATGGCTTGAAACCATTAAAACAGGAAACCAACTGAAAAGTTGGGCAACTTTGTTAGTCTGATGAGCTAGTTTATTTTTGTAGCTGATGAAGGAGTGAATGTTTTTCTTTCCAATCCACAGTGCAGCTTAGTCCCCTGTTCAGGGCCTTTTCCTGCAGGCACTCGTTTCTAAACTCATAATCAAACCTGCCAGTCCACAGCCGTACTGACATACTGCATGAATACAGCAATCCTCAGTTCAGGCACTGGACCATGTAAAGTTTCTGTGCTTCTGTAGAAGACCAAGTAATGCAGAGGCTTGATACTGGACCATGATCTTCTCCTGTTTAGGTTGCTAGTACAAATTCCTTCATGATATTTGTGAGCACTCATGTGTTCTGTTGGCATCGGCCAGATGATTTGCTTAATTCCTTACCTGAGCAAGAAATAAGTTAAGTTTTAGTCTCTGATAGTTCTAGGAAAAGCTCTCTTATAAGCAGAAGCATCCTAGGGAAGTGGAAGGCTGGTGAGTGCCCACAAGAGTTACCTGCTCAGACTGGGAAGCAGCCAAAGCTGGGGCTGCAGCTGCAATTGCAGCAACACCATTTGACAAACTCTGGGTCTGTAGCTTTTTGTTACCCCCTTCCTAAGGGCTGGTGGGTGATGAGCGAGGAACCTGAAGAGTCCGAAAGCACAGTGCGAGGAGGGGGATCTTTATCTCTGCTGAAAGCATTTCAAGGTCTTCCTTTGAAGAAAGATCTGACTGGAGTGATCCAAAGCATAGCCCCCCTGACACCTCTGGCATTGGCAAAGCCAGCCCACACAATTGTATTCTAGCCTTGAATTTACAATGACCTTGGTGCTGTTTTGAGAGGTGAAGCTTGAAGAAGCATGTCCCAGTCTGGAGACATACAGCTGGGAGGAGGTCCAGGTTGCAAACACCTTGTCCTACAAACTGGTAGGGAGTTTTTGGTCCAGCTGGACTTGTAAAGTCTGGTACCAGTGGGCTTTCATTTAGAACAGCTCTCCAGGGTATAATCCCCAATGTCTGACAGTAAGGCTGCGCTTCCACTATGAGCTTTCCCTGAACAGCATTGTTGATGCAAGTCTCACCTCCTTTACCTGAAGCACAAAGATTGGTCTTTGGAAAAATAGTGCAGCTCTGCTCCAAACGACTTCATATTTCCTTACCAACTTCTGCTCTGACATTGGAGGCACTCGGGAAAGCTAGGTCTGTGGTCTGTTAGAGATTTCCACGGCACCATCTTTTCTCAAAAAAGGATACTTTGGTTTCCTGCAGTATCTTTGCAGGGGCAGAGTATTTCCAAGGGAGCAAAACCTTGTTCCCAAATCTCCCTTCCCTCTGAAATGGGTGACGAAGCATATCAGAAACCCACACACATCTCCAGAATTAAGTCAGGGAGGCTTATTTTTCACATTCAAAATCTGTGACTCAGTCTGTGAGAAGATGGTTTGAAAATCACCAGCTGTTTCTGCTGTCAGTATTTATCTAAGTACAGTGTCAGGTGTCCCTTCCCTTAGCGCTTTTTTTTGGGGCCTAACACCCCCTCGCTGATGAGGAATATGGGGGAACCCCTCCAGTAGTGTGAGAGCTGGAAGATGCTCAGAAGCCAGAATGCCCCTGGGTTGTGATGTGCAACTGACCCAGCTGGGATCACCTCTTCCCAGATGAAGCACAGGGTGCCTGTATGCCTTAGGGCAGTACGTTGAGCCTGAGTCCAGTGTCTGGCTGCAAGGACAACCTGGTTTGTCATCACAGACCAACAATCTCTCCAGGAACAAAAATCCATCTCTGCAGATTCAAAAATCATCTTTGCAGCAGGTAGGAGAAGTGCTTTTCCCCTTCATCCTGAAGGGATAGCAAAGCACTGGACAGCTTTTCTCCAAGGTAACAGCCAGTTCTGCTGCAATCTCACTGCCTTAGAAGAGCGTGAATTCTTCTCTCACCTGAAGGATTTATGTAGATAATTACTCCTCTGAAGCGACATTCCCAGGGTCGAGGTTTTTCCTGGCACTGAGAGATGCTGCAAGGGCTTTCTGTGGCCACTGCGAGTAAGCAAAGAATCGAGATTATCTACATGGAGAACTTGGCTTTTGCTCAAAGTCTTTTGTCTGCACAGGCGTGGACAGTGGTAGGACGGCACGCAGGGCAGGTATAAAGGAGATGGGAGGTCTGTTAGTTTTGATGTTGCAAAGAGAGGGAGATAAACCTGTCGTACCCTCCACAGGGGAGGAAATGTGCTAATGGGGAACTGGAGGTGGCCCCACTCCAGAGGAGATGATGGAAAGTAAAGTTGATTGATGGTCCCTGTGGTCCTTGGAAATGGGGAAGGTACTTTGTGCTTCCGTTTGAATCCAGTCACTGGGCTGAGGCAGCCAGTCCTCAAAGCCAGGGGAAGAGCTCGTCCTTTGGGCTCTGGTTTGCCGTAGGACTGGGGAAGGTGCATCCTGGGCTCTTTTGCAGGGCCTTTGGCCCCTTGTCTTAGCTGCACTGATCTCTGTACCTTCCCGGCCGTGCATTACAACAGCAATAGCTTCAGACAGGAGAAAAAATGAGTTTCAGTCAAGAGAGGAGACTTTTGCTGTCAGTGGAGCGAGTAATGTCCAGCGTCCATGGGAAGGGAGGGTAGTCGGTGGCATACAAATGCAAAGGAACAGACATGCAGTGCCGGGAGTCCTGGGAAGGAGAGGCTGCAGCTGGGGGCTTGTCTTGAACTGGAGACTGCCTTTACCCTCACTTCCCTGCCTGTCATCTGGAGAAAATCCTCCTTTTTGATGGCTTGCCGTCTGCCTTGTTTATTTGCAGACTCTCCGGAGTCACAGCTCTCTGTGATTTGTACACGATGTACAGTAACATGTCGCTGTTTCAGAGCTCTCCTGCCATCTCCAGGCTTTCCATTCCTGTCCTCCATTGCCCGTCCTCTTCCTAGGCTGTGAATTGAATTCAGCTAGCAGCTTTCTTGGGTATTAAAATATGGTTTATTAATATTTTTTTTAACGCAGCAGCTTTAGATGTAGAAACTATGTGAAACCCCAATTCCTCTGTGGTTTCTTGTACTGTGCTTTCTTCTCTTGCCTGACAGCACTGCTGTCAAATCTCTGGTAATACTTCAGGCACTCCTTCTCCCTTTCAACACCGTAATAAACAGAAAGCAGCTGCCACATCTCCCTAGGTCTGGGTATCTTTCCTGTTTGAGACCATTTAAGCAAGACACTAACACCCATACGCTGTACCTTTGCCTTGCAATGACTGGGCTGTGTAGCACAGCCGGTGAGGAGGCTCTCAGCACTGCTGGCTGGCCCCTGTGAGACTCTCCGGGGCCCTCAGCTCTTTGTTTGCATTTTGGGAGAGCTTTTAAATGGCAATCCCATGGTGCCGAGCAATAATGGCTTTTCAGCTATGGCCTTCCGGCACTGCCAAACTCCCCTGGGCCTCCTGGGACTTGCTGTGCCCTTGGTTGTGGCTCCCATCCTGGCACTGAACCCAGGAAGCTTGGAGCTGAAAGCTGGAGGACTCCACCAGAGCTAAAGGACCCTGCTTAGTTATTGCTCTGCGTGACATGCTCTTCAGTAGTGTCACTGCAGATGCAAAGGGGACCAAAGCTTGGTGAAGTGGAAAGGGGGAACCTCAGTTTGCAGTTTCCATCATTCTTCACCACCTCCAGAGCCAATTTCCTGCGTTTTCACCCAGATGACACTGCTGTTGGTCTGTAGCCTTGTCCCCTGGAAGCAATATCTAGCTATGTGTTCCCTCTGTCCTTGCAGTGTTGTTGGGAGGTGTAAGCAGCAACACAACTGATCGTCCCTTTGGCGTAATTTCAGCGTTGTTAACTGGCCTTTTCCCAAATACTTTGTGCAGGGACCTGCCGGGCGTCACCTCTACAGAAGAGACCACAATTCCCTTGTTGCTTATAGACACTGCTGGCTGTGGCCTGTTTGAGCTGGAAGTGGAAGATGAACAGTCTAAGGGGAATCCAGGTACTGTCATTCATAAAATTTTGTTGCCCCGAATTGATTGTCTGAGGTCCTCAGCCTCTCGTGGGCTTGGCCGCTGCACCAGCTGAGCCACATCCCAGAGATGTCCCCCTCCAGAGCAGGTAGCAGGGGAAGGTGGGGTCCCCAGGGAGCCTTGATTATTTGAGAGATCATTTCCTCTGTAAATCCTCAAGCTCAAAGGACTCTGAGCCAGAGTGGAGTGGCCACAGGGCCACGATGACAGCGTGCAGCTTGTGAGTGACCGTGCTGGCTGCCTTGTTCCCTTGCAGAGACATTTCTCCATGCTGTGGACTAGGACAGGGTGGAGGATCCCTATGACAGATGCTTTACACAAGTTGGCAGGGCAAATAATACCAGGCAGAATGCAAGCCTGTAGGGATTGATCCACGGACTCTGGCGCGGGTAAAACCAAAGACCTTTATTGTTTACAAGTTTGTGCTTATATAGATTCACTAGCTGTCCACGCGCTCTAGTTTGTTCATGGATTGGTTAACCCCTGCTGTCCACGCGCCCGGCTAAGCTTTTAATTGGTGCTGTTAATCAAGACACGCATCTTCTAGTTTCGGTCTCACAGCTGTGCTTCAAAACATTTTTATCTTCAGCTCCCTTTCTGCGCTTGCTTCATTACTTGCTTTCTCAGACTATTTCCTTCAAGGCTATGTTGTTCAAGGTCGCTCGCAACACTCCCTGTGAATCCCACACAAGCCTGTTTTAGAGAGGCTGTAGACGTGGCTCAGACTTGCCTCCCGGTCCTCTCCTCCTTTCATGAAGTCCTGTATGGCTCTTCTTCATGAATTTTCTTAAGCCATTGAGTTTCCTGCTGGTTTTGACTTAAAACATAGGTTTCATTATGGAGACTGAGTGTAAAGTCAGGCTCCGTAGCCATTCTAGTAAAGCAGGAGAACTTTGAAAATGATGATGCTATCTCCTTTGTGTCCTCACTTCCACAGCAGGGTGGGCGGTTGTGATTTGCTGTTCAAGGATGCTACTCATGCTCCTCTAGATTTAGTCTGGCATCTCCACACCTGCTAGCTGGCTCTTAAGAGGCTCACAGAGGGCCTTTGACAGGAGGTGTTGCCCATGGGCTGTCCAAAATCTGGTGCTGCATCTGACAATGCACATATCCTAACCTTGTTATGGAGATAGCTCTCCTAAAAGCGTTAGGGAGAGCTTTTAGCCCAGAAGGCTGTCAGCAAAGAGATTGCCAGAAGGGCTCAGTAAGCCTTGGCTTTGGGAAAGGTGAGAGTCTTCTTTCAGGGCAACATCTTCCCCTAGATTGTAAATTCACTGCCCAGACTGGCTCTGCGGTGCCTGGAGGGGACCGATCTCCGTGTGCGGTGCCCGTGCCCTGCCACCTCACCCGTGGCCACCCCTGCCTGCCTGGCTGCTGCCCCCACTTTTCCTGACGGCCAAGCCACAGGCTTTTCTAGCCATTCACTCTTACATGGCCAAAGAGCTTATTTGGCAACATGACTGCCTGCTTCAGGGATTCATTTGTCTTCCTCTCTGCTCACCAGCGCAGATCGCATGCCAGCAACAGATTTCTGAGCCTTCAGGTCCTTCTCTGGCAAGACAGGGAAGATGGACTGTAAAACACAAGGACAGTTTTTACCAGTTTAAATATCTTTTGCCCTCTTTTGTTTGACAGCCCACCAGCATTTAAGCGCCTCTTGGTTTTTCATACACCAGTCCCCATGGCCC